>NC_068292.1:13370706-13670706 GCF_025860055.1 Xyrauchen texanus | reverse complement strand
TTCTTCCCGGGCTGAAGACCCACAGAGGTGTGCAGTTAGGTCAGTGCTTTTATTTCTGCAGGAGAGGTTGGAGGGGAGGCTGTCCCCTTCCACCCTTAAGGTATATGTTGCCGCCATATCTTGTTTTATATATAGTTACATATTTTTATTGTAAAGGATACAAAAATTCAGTTTGTTTGTGTGTGTGTGTGTGTGTGTGTGTGTGTGTGTGAGCGTGTATTTATCACTTTATGGGGACCAAATGTCCCCATAAGGATAGTAAAACCCGAAATTTTTGACCTAGTGGGGACATTTTGTCAGTCCCCATGAGGAAAACATCTTATAAATCATACTAAATTATGTTTTTTGAAAATGTAAAAATGCAGATAGTTTTCTGTAAGGGTTAGGTTTAGGGGTAGGGTTAGGATTAGGGGATAGAATATATAGTTTGTACAGTATAAAAACCATTATGTCTATGGAAAGTCCCCATAAAACATGGAAACACAACACGTGTGTGTGTGTGTGTGTGTGTGTGTGTGTGTGTGTGTGTGTGTGTGTGTGTGTGTGTGTGTGTGTGTGTGTGTGAGTAAACTGTCAATAAAAGAATGATATGTGATGGAGAATAAAAGGTCATTTAGGTCTTTCAGAATAACACTAATCTTTCCTATGTAATAATTTATTTATTTTTATTTATTTTTTTCAATTAGTTTATTTTTAATTTATGTTCAATAGACCCTATCAATATCAGTCTAAATAAGAATAAACAATAAGTGACTGAGAACAAATTTATTCAATAAATGTATATTATCTCTAGGTTATTTCCACACAAACAAATGTTATCAGTGTGGGCCAAATGAGGTAATATACAGTATTTAGCTACTGATAAATTGTCTTTGTTTGGTGGTAGTATAAAATTTGTAATTTAAATGAGTAATGAGTAATAATTCAAAGTATAGCACTGATTTTTGTCAGTCTGATTCAAAACTCAGGGTTTCAGGATCAGGATCAGGGTTCACATATTAAAGGTGTTACCTACAACTATAGCAAAACATTTTGTGTGCCAAAGCTCTTAAAGGGTTATGAAACAGTAAAACATGTTTTTTTTATTATTAGTTTATAGATTTGTACGTGTTGCAGATGATGTAATACAATGAGTGCATACATTTTAATTTCAAAGGTCAAGTGATTGAGGGATTTTTGGGCTGTTATCTTCTTCCTGGTGTGAAATTAATATATATATTACATGAAATTGCACAGTCCAAAAGTACAATAGAGTGGCATGAATAGCCTAAAGTTATTTGAAATGCAAATTAAAGTGCATCAACATGTATTTTGAATAGTACAAATGCCAACGGCTCATCATTTATATGTGCATTTACAGGTTATAACAGTTGGATAAACTACATAAATGCATTTTTTTATTATATTGTGAGCTTACAAATACGTGTGTAAAATATTTGTGCATTTTGCGTGTAATTAGGAATTACAGTGTGCATTTAAGTGAAACTTTGATACTATTAACTCCATCAACGCAAAATAAAACTGACAGGATCAGGAAGACAGTTGGTGTTTTTCAGAACTCCCCAGACCCCATGAAATCAAAATGTTTCTGTTTTGTGGTTTTAGTCCATGGCTGGGTTGATTAAACTTTAATGATTATCTTAACTTATGCCACTCGTTATTTTACGATGGGTAGCACCTTTTTCACAAACCGGCACGTAGATTGCTTGTTATAAAGTAGAACTTAAGTGCTTCATTATGGGAGCTGTCCAGTCCAAATGTGCTGATCACTAAGTGTGTATAGTGTATGTATATAGCCCTAAAGATGGCACAGTTGTGGAGCATTGATGGCGTATTGCACTGTTTGCTGTGTAGTGGGAGGTTTAGTCCCACGGCCCAAAAGATTCCGCAGTTGTGTAACCTGGACAGCACATCTGTGCTTCTTAGGGATGTGTTGAGCCAATAAAAATTATGGTAACGTAGTAAACGTAGTTTGGAACTTTGTAGATCGTTTTCCAACGTAATGTGAGTATTTTCATGACTCTATATTATTGGCATGGGGTGACTTGTCTCGTTTGAGGAGAACAAATTAAATCGTAGGAGTTTGTGACTTAGATTTGGATTCAATAGATACTATAAGAGCACCGTTTTCAGTAGTGTGTTATACTGATGACTTGTAATAAATTCTACAGAAAAACTGAAATATTGGAGTGTAAAGCAAGGTGCCAAGCTGAATCAAATAAAACAGTTACTTTAAATGCGTCAAATAAACCGGTTACTTTAAACTTGGGTGGAGTGTAAAATTATGACAGATTGTTGAACGCTTTTAAAATCATGCAGAAATTAAATTCAAGCTTGTAAATAAAAGTTTGAATCCAATGGTTATGTAGAGAAGTAGAGAAGACTGTCTGTAAAATAAAATGATAGGTTGATTTTACCTTGTCCTCACCAGAGGAGGGAAAGTGATGTTATACTGTAGAGATGAGTGGAAGTTTGGCTCGTGTTTGTTCGGACAGAGGCTTTGTATAACTCGTGTTAAAATGTCTGCGTTGGTCTGAAAAGAAGTTGTAATTATAGTATCAGTCGAATGGATCACGCCCTGAACAAGCTGCGCAGCTAGGTAATGAGGCTCACAGGAATCACCTGTGCAGGAGAACCTGATTGTAACACTGGGGAGCATTGACATGATGGTTGAATTACAAAGTGTACAAATAGAGCTGTAATAGAGCTTGAATAATGTGAAGCTGGAGCAGCACCCGTTCACGGAGCCAAGCTCTCGCAACGGACTGCTGCAGGTGAAAAGCAGAACATATGAACAGACGCAGGGAGCTGTTTCACATGTATGAGGAATTGAAGTAGCCAGTTTGCTGAAGCAGCTTCACGTGAATGGGCCACTCCTGGTGGAGAGTTTAGATGAAAGCACATGAACAGTCGTAGAGCGCTGTTTCACATATGTACAGTGTTGAAGCAGCCAGTTGTGGAAGCAGCTTCACGCAATGAACTGTTCCGGCGAACAGAAATTAGGAGGAAAGACAGAGTAAAAGTAGCACTTAAGGTGTTAGTAGTCATTGCTGTGAAACGAATGAGCTGCTGAGGGAGCTTCTCCTAAAACGAGATGATTTAGACGGAAGAGACGGAAGAGACGGAAGAGATGTTTTGATGAAGGCAAATGCTTTGCAGCAGAGTTGCAATCCAATGTTCCGAGTCACATGTATGGGTCTGTTCACGGGCAAGTTGTGGGGCCGATTGTCGGAAACTCTCCATGCAGGAAACTCTCTAGTGCTACATAGAGTTAAGCAGCTGTTTATAAACTCTAACTCTGGCTGTGTGACTGGTCAGATTAAATGAACTTGCTCCTCCCAAACCTTGTTAATAAATCTACATTTTCTAAGGTTTTTAATGCTCTTTCCAGTTTTAAATCCATTTCCCTGACCTAAACCTTGAATCTAAACCTAGATAGTGTTATGAAAGCAAATGTGAGATAAAAAATGCTTCTATGACACTTTTGATTTATATATCAAGTCGCTTGCCCTTCAGGACTCCTTCCTCGGCCCTTTGCATCAAATGAGCCACCGTATAATCTGATCACATTTGAACAAGCTTGTAAATGCTGTTAGTAATATAATGCAAACATTAAAATGTATCGCCTTAAAAGTCATGCACTATTGTAAAAGTGTTTCGATGTCAGAAGACAGCATTGTGTGAGGAACAGGACTAGGTGTTTATGAACTTGTAGGGCTCTATTTCGTGAGTGCACAAAGCACAGCACTACTACATCTTATTCTATGTTCTTGATAGCGCTAATTCTAAGCGCAAATTTTGTGGTAGCTCAAAGCACAAGTGGGGGTGGGTGGGTGTGTTAGCGTTATCTGTGGGTGTTTTTCAGAGCAAAGTCTAAATGTATTTCTAAAATGTGCAGTTTGGAGATTCCACTAGCAGTTGGTAATAAAGTTAATCCAAACTCTGAAAATATAGTGGAACATGAAATTACTGTATGTCCCTTATCACGATAACTGTTGTAGCCATTTTCTGCAACAAAATGTATTAGATTTGTTTTAAGCTATCAATAGGTCATGGTTTATTTTTCAATTATTATAATTATGTTTATTTTTGTATTTATACAATTGTACTTAACACTCTATACTAGATAAAATCAGAAACATGAAAACCGCAGATAGGGTGAGAATAGTTCTAGTGCATTTTAGCATAAATAACCATGAATAATTCTTCTCTCTGTTTAAATACAGTATATTAGTTGTTTAGTTTAATTTCCTTAATATTAGACATGGGTACTATTTTGAAAGAAGAATGTGGTCTGTGACAAAAAGCTAAGTGCTGCAACAGAACTCATTCACATTTTCCACACGATTGGCCAAAATATGCAACAAATTGAATCTCCTGTTCACATACCATTTTATAAATCAATTTTTTTTCTGTATTCTCTGAAATGAAATGTACAATGATAGCTGGATCTATTATTGATAAAAGTATAAAAATATATGTTTATATTGGACTTTTTGCTATTGGAGGAGAGGGTTCACAGCAAATTAAGAAAGTAAAACTAAGGAAAAGAATGGAAAAGTGGTTTCACCATGGTCTCACCATAGAAAAAGCTTTCCAATAATGTCTCAAAGAAGAGCAAAAACAACATTTATTGAAGAAATATCACACAAGCAAGAGTGCAGCATAATACAAACATTTAAGCACACCATGCAGTGCAATATTATACTAAAGAATGTCCAATCAATTCACAGGACCAGAGCTGTTGTATAATAGATAATATTGATAATTTGTAGGCTTTCTCTTAATTAATTGTTATCAAGTCATTTCTTACTAAAATTAAAGCAAACAAATAATACAAAAAAAATATATGATTAGCTACAGGCTCAACTTGCTGCATGGACCCACCATGAGGTTGTAAAAAGAAAAAACCTGGGTTGTCTCAGCGACTCAACAAAGCCTCCACATAGGCCCCTTAATCTGGAGCCATGCAGAGATATTGACTAACACAGGAAGTCATCCCTTCTTACACGTCTGACATTAGCCTTGTTTGTCTTTCACCAGATGCCGCCCACTCCAGAGATACAATATGTCAGTGACAAACACCAAGTCTTATTTTAACATGCCAAGTCATTAGCTGCTTATATTCTCTATCCAGTAAGTTTTTATTCCCTTTTACTTGACAATCTGGCAACTGGTTTTTTTTTTCTTTGAGAAGTAAATTATTCCTCCCTAATAGAAAAGTGCAGAATAGCCATGCTTCTGATTACTCTGTGAATTCCCAGGTCTAGTCACATATTTGCAGCATTTTGATTAATGTTGAACGCAATAATCCTCACTGGACTCACAGGTTAAACATGCATGTGGCTGAGCTGCCATGGGAGTAGAACACACACATAATTTGTGTACTATATTCATATTTAAAGAGGGAGGAGAGAGCTGTATATTTCACATTTTATAGTAGAAGCCTGTAAAATGCATGCCAGTTTTAACACCTTTGTTGTAACATGTTTTTAACAGGATCATATTCTGTCATACATTTGGACAGACCAATAACTCAAAAAATTTTATTTAGAAAAAGATAACCTATGTATAGGTTGAAAAAACAATTCAAGATTATTCAACAGAATAGCTGTATTAGTTTAAAAATGTTGGTTCCACTTTAAATTAGATGTATTTAACTAATATGTGCTACCATTTAAATACATAAAATACAATGTATTTACTGCATTACTACAGTTGTTCTGCAAAATTCTCACAAGATTCACATTTGCTGAGGTTGAGGTACGGGTAGATTTAGAGGGTAGGATTAGGGGTAGGGTTAGGATTTAGGGTAAGGGTTGAGGTAGGGTTAGGTTTAAGTTTATGATCAGGAAAGTAGATGACTTGGCAAATGCTACATTTCCAAGTTAAGGTGGCCCTGAGCCACTCTGAATTCTGTTTAAAGATGTAGGGTTGCATATGCCAGCTCTGACCCTAGTATCAGCTTTTTTGCTTCTATGTAAAGTAAATGCCACATTAGATCTTCCATGGCAATAATGTGTCTTGTTTTCTGTCAGCTGTGCCATCAGCAATAGACTTCCAAGCATATGATACATGAGATAAGTTTCCATACAATTTGTGAATTTAATTTAAGTGCAAAATCAGAATTTGCGAATAAAGCAGTGTTTCCATCACACGTTAAAGAGAACAAATGTGTCACTTTTGGGGAAATTGGTGCAAAACAGAATGAAAATGGAAGTTGAAGCCACTGTGACTCTTTTAGTAAATGGAATAAATTGTGAATGTCTGGGAGCAATAGCATGTCAAACATCTCTGGGAAGGAAAAGAAGCCAATCATTTTGATGACAAAATTTGGCATTTCAGAATAACCAGAGCAACTTTTGGGATGCTATGCGAATATATTGATTATGATCTCTGCGCAAATTATGTATTTACATGGCTTGTCACCGCAGTCATTGGAAATATTTGATGCACAGCCACATCAAATATCGTACAATGATGATTAAATATCATATAATGATGATCATATATCATATACATTTTATATATTCAGTATGTGTTTCCATCGTAATTTAAGTGCAGGTATATTGTATAAAAACATGTATCCACCTTAAGCGAGCATATACATTTATATTTGCAGTTTGGAGATTTTATTCACATCTTGGCGTTTCTATTCAGCATTTTTTATGCAACATCCTAAAATTTGAATAAAAATACATGGATGAAGACATCTTTTGTTTTTTTGCAATGCGATTCCATTGTAAATTCCAGTGTCTGTGGAGCATTATATATATAAAAAAACGTACAACTGTACATACAGTATGACTCTTAACATGTGGCTCCTGTGCTGTCATTACAGTCCAACAAACAACTTGATTTTGATTTGGAAAATCAAAGTGGAATTTGAAGATCAGGAAAATCAAACCAGAATTTAATTGGCTCATCTGGGGATGTGAGGGTGTCCCATACATACAGCTGCATCTTTGACTGAAGTAGTATGCTATTCTTCACCTTAGTCCCTCTCATGTTACTCTCTCCCACTGCTTCTCATGCATACTATCATCTGAGATATATCAGGTAAAAGGCCCATGAATGAAAACAACCTTAGGGGGCCAATAACACACTCGTCTTACCTGATCCCAGGGACAGATGATGCCTCCAAAAAACATAAAGAGGTATCCCATGGCAACCAGGCAGGCCCAGATCACCAAGGCAAAAACACGGAGCAACTTCTTGAAGATGGACTCGATGCAGACCAGAACAAAGATAGAGAGGAAAATAGCCAGCGCAGTGGGGACAGTGATTACAAAGGCGACGTGATCCTGGATATCCTGCGGAGAGAACGCAGAGTTACAAAAAAGACCTTTAACTGCTCCTGCATGTCAGCCACTGGATAATAGTTTATCTGATAAACTAGAGACTGCCAATCAACCCTGACCCCCATGGCTTCTGCCGTCTAATTAGGGGCCTGAACCTTGACCTATTCAGGGAGACTATGTGTACTTGTAATAAGTTTCATAAAAGATTTATACATTGGCCACGTACACACTGCCCCTATAAATATGGTTGTCACCCTGCCTTTGACTGCTTAAAGATTGTTCCAGGTTCAATAGCTCAATCGACAGCATTTAATATAATATACGACAGTATAATATATAATTGCACATTGATAAATACAACCAAAAAATATTTTGACTAATTAAAAAGAATTATAATAAAATATAAAAATCTGAAATCTTGGTGACAGTAGGCACATACAATGGAGGTGAATAGAGGCCAGTACTGTGCATAAACATTAAAGTAAATACTGTTAAAATTATAGCCACAAGACATAAACATTGTCACGTAATCATAGATTACTCATGCCATCCCAGATGTGCATGACTTTCTTTCTTCTGCAGAACACAAATTATGATTTTTAGAAGAATATTTCAGCTCTGTCTGTCCATACGATGCATATGAATGGGTGCCAAAATTGTCATGCTCCAAAAAGCACATAAAGGCAGTATTAAAGTAATCCATATGACTCCAGTGGTTTAATCCATATCTTCAGAAGTGATATGATAGGTAGGTTTTTTTGCTAGAAATTCTTCTCACTGCCCAGTAGGGTTAATATGCATTAATAATGCAAATCACCAAAATCACAAGAAGAATGTGAAAGTTGAAGTTGAAGTAGAGATTGACTGAACAGGGAGGAGAATTTATAGTAAACAAAAGTACTTAAATATTGACCTGTTTCTCACCCAAAGGAGTTATTCGCTTCCGCAGATATTGATTTAACCACTGGAATCTTATGGATTGCTTTAATGCTGACTTATATGATTTTGGAGCTTCAAAATTTTGGCACCCATTTACTTGCATTGTATGGACCAAAATAGAGGAATTTAATTTGATATTCACTCTTCATTTGAGTTCAGCAGATGAAAGAAATTCATACACATCTGGGATGGCATGGCATGAGGGTGAGTAAATAATGATTACAATTTTGGGGTGAACTATTCCTTCAGTCATGTGATATTTATGTTATGCTGTACTTTTATTACAGGGTGTATTTTAAACATATAATGCCTGGCTTTCAAAATCATGTATTAAATACTGTATAATTCACACAGCTTTATTTGTTTTCACACTGGCCCATTCACTTCCATTTTTCTTTTTTATAAACGATTCCATATAATTTTTTGTACTAAACAACATTATGCCACAAATGCTATCGATAGAGATTAACTTGTGTTGAACCCAGAGCTTTTCTGTTATCCTGTTCTGTATACACATTATGTCACGAACACAGAGAGCGCCTCCCTCTCCAGTCATCGGAGATCTGATTCACCGGAGTATTGATCGCTAGAACTACATTTCCCAATAAACCCGCATACCTAGGTCTGATTACTCTACAGCTGTTCCCTGTTTCCCACGCTCTAGTTAAAGCCACTCAGTTCATGCATTCATTGCGAAGTCTTGTTTGCTCCTGCGACACTACCAAGCAAGTTACTCTCTCTGTTTACCTTGACCTGTTATTCTGTGTTCCGATCCAGCCTGTTGTTTAGACCCTGCCAGTTTGCTGCCTGCCTTGTTTATCTCTTGCCTGTTCCGTACCACGTTTGTTTGCTGCCTGCCCAGACCTCTGCCCGTTCTAGTTACTCTTCTGCCTGCCTGCTACAGTCTCTGTTTACCTGCTCTGATCCTTGCCTGTACGACTTGCGTTTCTGTCTATAATAAACAACCGCAGATGGATCCCAACTTGCCTGAGCCTTCATTACGCATTACAGCGTTAATAAAAATGAACAAAAACAATGCTTCTCCAGCCGCAAATACTTTGCTAAAAATAGTATACTGTTGGCATCCATGTTTCTTATTTGAAGCCATGAGATGCCAAAATGTTGCTGTGGTTATCAAAATGTCAACCACTAAAATTTCAGGAGTGATTTAAATAATAAAACAATAATTTAGGGGATTCACTCTCACTTTTAAATGCAGCTGTCTCTTCCAAAATGTTGCAGTGTGTATGTAGCCATGTACTGGATGTTTTATCATTAGAATACACAGAAACATGAATACTGTAAAATAAAGTGTGACCCACAATATTGTCATTTCCAGATTTGTTTTCAATACATTTGTTTAATAACCATAACATTAATCACAATGCATGAAGCCTCCTACAAAAAAACTGTGTAATCATTTTTAATTATTCAGACATACGCCACTCTTTAAGTGCTGTCATGCTTTTATCTTATCTTTGGCATTGTTATCGGGAAAGCAAAATAATTAAAGAGTACTTAATTTGTAAATGGTTGTGCATCTACATCTTTTTACAGCTATTTCTTGTGAATTCTCTCTCTATGTCTCCTTGTAAATGTAATTCAGTCTTTCACCCATATAATTGCACTTCCTCAAAACAAATATAGCCTAGTTCTTGCTTGGCAATAAGCCATTTTTTACTGATTCTGTGAATATTTGGCTTCCATACGAGAGACTATTATATTGGTAGAAGAAGCCTAGTTCTAGGTAAGTAATCAGTGTGTGCCTTGAGCGTATTTCACGAAGACCATATTGATTCAACTGAGTAAGGTGCACTAAGACAAATTGTGGTAAATATCTATACACTGTTTGCACTAAGTAGACTTTATTGGCTGCACAGCACAGGCTTTAATGACCCAAGTTTGTTTTAGATAGATATCTATATAGCACAGACCTTATTGACTGCACAACATTAGGTTCGTTTTCCCATGTGTTCTAATAACGTTTTCTAAGTGTTTTTGCAGGGCTACAGCTGTGAGTTAAAAGCATTTATTTGGGTCAGTAAGTTACCAGCCCATGACGTCTACAATGACTGCCCTGTCCTTTATCAGTATAGGTGGCCATTATTAGTTGAGTTTAAATACACATTAACACATGTAAACCTTTCATGTGAATTTCAGGGTTTTTAGGAATACAGGGAAGCCACATTTTTAAACAGCTCTAATTTCTTATATCTATTGTAAAAACTCACCAAACTTTGCATGCATGAAGGGACTGTAGTTAATTTAATTTTAAGTAACATGAGAGGTAACACTTATCACCCTAATGGTGACTTCACATAAATCACAACTATCAACCAGCTTCAACAAAACAACTACAATTGTCACAAGAATTAAAACTATACTAATTTTCTAATAACAATTATTACATTTCTCCATAAGTTCTCTTGTCATGATCAAACATACATCATTTATTCAAGTGCAAGTGCATATGGGTATTTCACACAGGTAACTTATTTACTAGTAACTAGTAAGAATAGTAAAAAATAGAGCTTAAGTTGAGTCAACAATTTCTTTATTTCAGATAACTATTAGTATTTGCAGTGCATCTTTGGCAATGGCTTTTCTTAGTTTTCATGAGTCTAGAAATGTAAGACCAACAATTAAACCCAAGAGACTCCTCAAGTTCCACTCTGCTCTATCCTTGTGCGCAGGGTTAGTGTTAGCACAGAGCGGCTCACGTGCGATTAAATTGGGTTTCCCTCAATATCATGGCTTATGCGACACACTTGAATTCTACATTATAATTTTCTACTTTTACGCACTATGAAGCAATTCAACCATTTCAAACGGCTAGACAGCCCCGACATTCTGAACAGTGCTGATGAGGGAAAGAGAAAACACCTATTCTGCACCAGCATCAATTACAAGACTTTTCACATCTACACATCAACACCCTTACTAACATTTATCACAAAAAACTGAATTTTTCATTAAAACTGTGGAAGTTGTAGCCAAGATAAAACACAAATAGCACATACTCTCCTGTCAGAAACAATTCCTGGGTATATAAGTATTTTGGATTGAAAGAAAAATTGTCCCTTTAGTGTTTACCTCATGATGATCACTTGTGTGTGTGAGACTTTATTTTTTCTATTGTTTATTCACATCTGTATAATTTTTTTTTTCAACAACTGAGGTATCATATTTTGTTGTGAATGTCCCAATGTGGATACTGAATTTGCACTTTTCCGAGAACTCAATAAAATATTCAAATTATATTTTGGTTAAATTTGTGAGATAATAAATGTCATTGAGTGTATAAAATAGGCACATAATATCGGAATATCATTTGCAGGCCCCTAAATCAAATCGAATCAGATTGAAATTGCATCGTGGCAGACTATGAGGTATCGCAAACATCAGATCTCTGGCTAAGAGAATAGGTAAAAGATCTTGATAAGATCGTATAATGTCGTGATCATTCAAAGTCGGATGTAAGATGAAGGGATTCCAGTATCTGATGCCCGGAAGATGACATATAAAGAAAAAAACAATTAGCAAGTGTTCGATTCTCATAAGAGACATCTCCAAGCAACCGAAATGTGGAGAATAAACAATACTATACAATGCTAACATTTTTCGTAATGGTGCCATTATTAGTATAATTTACTGTTTTACACACCTGTCTCTGCACCCATTTGATAAACAAGTTTTATTATTATGTAATGAAGGAACTTTGACACATTGATGCTCTTTATGTGTTGAAAAGTGGATGTCAATCAATAACTAAATCTTAATTGTAAATCTTCCTGGGTACTGCCATGTGTTTGTGATGTCAGGCACCTGCATCTCGGCGAAATCAGAGCTGTGGATTTCCGCACGAGCTTCCAAGTTGGAAGTCTGACTAACATCCTTGTCTTACTATTTCTGCCATGGGCTTGTTCAATCTAAATGATCTAGTTCACATTTAATTAAAACAACCCACATTTTCTGGAGTTTATGTAAATTAGATGCTGTATCGCTTGACATCATTTACTCGCCCCCATTTACTCACCCCTAAGTCATGCGAAAGGCAGCGTGTACTCGGTCCCCTCATGGACGCATATAGGAGAGTGATCAGAAGTAAAAAATTATAGTGAAAAGGGCTTAAATATTGATCTGTTTCAACAGATTGGAGTTAAATGGATTAATTTTGCAACAACTGTCTTTGATTTTTGTAGCTTTAAAGTGCTGATCACCATCAACTTGCATTGTATGGACCCACAGAACTGACTGCAGAAAAAAGGGAAAAACTGATACATCTATGATGGCATTAGGGTGAGTAAATGATTAGAGAATTTAGGTTTTTGGATGAACTATCCCTTTCATATTTCGTCAACTGAACGATCAACACAAAGATGTTAAACAGCACAACCCATCAAACAGACTAGTTATTCCTAACAGCATTGTATTCTATAATGCAAAAAATTACTAATGGTGTCTACCCTTACT
Organism: Xyrauchen texanus; assembly: GCF_025860055.1. Taxonomy (NCBI): domain Eukaryota; kingdom Metazoa; phylum Chordata; class Actinopteri; order Cypriniformes; family Catostomidae; genus Xyrauchen; species Xyrauchen texanus. Next base: position 13,657,993 of record NC_068292.1, on the reverse strand, counting down.
AAAGTCTATAATTCAAATGTTTTACACATTCATGCTAAATGTAACAGTTCCTCGGGGAGCAGTGGGCAAGAATATGAACCGACAGTTGTCAATGTTGACTTTCAGTATAACAGATGCAAGTCTAAAGATAAATAGATCTAAAGAGAGATGTCAAAGAAAACAGAACAAAACATGGAACTGGATTAATTTTTCAATTATGAAGTCTGTTTTTATCTTTTTTCTTTACAGTATCTTTTCATACCTTTCTATACCTAGAGTTTATATTTTCAGTTTGTGTCTCAAACTTCCTTCAAACGAGGACTTATCAGTGAATTTTTCCAGTTTATCCTCCCTCTGTATTGAAAGAAGTCATAAACTAAATGTAGAAGTCCACACTGCATATATTATCTTTGCTTGTAGGACATTCACTAAATGTCTGATGCATATTTTACACAAAAGTGTAAAGCACATTCTTGATCTAGTAAGTGCTGATCTGATTGCCCATGATGCAACTTCCGGTATTAAGGGCACACAGGATTTTTTTTTATCAGTCTTCTTGTGTTTACGAGGTAAGCAGAATAAGAGCTAAATTACATGTAGCCAATAGTGCACCAAAATGTCAATGATCTTCAACATTCTCAAAATGAGATAGCATATACATGAGACTCCAAACAGGAGTCTAAATGCTATCAAGCGCTAATCAGCCGCCTCTGATGGTTTCGGTGTTTGAAAAGCCCATGATGTCTTAGAAAAGCCAATAGCATCATTATTACAGCCACAATGCACATCTAGAAACAGTCTGATTAACAAAACATTTGCTGCCATCATTTTATTACTGCAGAACAATACTAAACCTTTATCTGCCATCACCAAATAAAAACAGAGCTCAGGCCATTTAGCCATTATATCCACACCCACTTAAAAGTGTGAGGAAATATAAGCTGTTAGATGTTATACGTGGTGACATGCATAGCGTGATTTTGACAGGGGCTCGTCTGGCTGTTTCACAGCCACAACCTTTCCTTATCTGCTCGAAAAAACACTGTTAATGCTGAATCTGTTACTTTTTCTTTTTCAGTTTTTAAAATGTCAGGTAAACCCTTCAAAAGCGGGCTTTTTAAATAATTTTTTAAATAAATAATATTTTCCTACAGGCATCTGATCTACTGTTTCTACTGAATGCAATGTAAAAGTAGGCAAGGCATCACCAAACCACCACAGGAAAACTACCAAAGACACATGCATAACTGTTGGCGGCCAGCTTTCAGAGACACGTAAGATATGGAAACCCTGATAAAAATTGCAGAGAAATTTAATCATGGTGGATGGAGGGTCCACCATTATAACATCAAGACATCATAGTGGCACTGCCTCATTTGTTTTAGCATAGAGCACAGAGAACCATCCTGGCACTGCCAAAACCCGCAAGCTTGATCCACTACTAAATGCCATGAAGCTGGCAGGGGGCATGCAAGCCCTGTGGCCACTTATCAGATGTGAGAGGCTAATTAAAAACAGGTCATAAGGGAAGTGAATTGTCTGGGTTTCACACAGTGCATTCATAAAAAAAAAAATCACCCTCAGAGTGCAAGTGTGCTCCAAGGCTTTTTTCACAATCAATGTGATGTGTGCAACCATGGGAGTCACGGAGACCCAAGGCAGGCTTGACAGCCACTGTGATGTGAGATTTAGGTCAGGCAGTCAAAAGAAAAGAGAGAAAGAAGCACAGGCATTGAGTGTGTGTGTGTCGGTTTAGGGGTTGATGTCATATTGTGAAATGTCGCTTACTTATTCACTTTCTGATCTCCCCAATGCATCAGAGCTGATTTAATCGGGTGAAATACACACTACTCTAATTTCCATGTAGATTCCAGATATTTATGAAACACTTCTTGCCTTGAATTTGATGGGAAAAGCAAACAGAATTCTCAGATGGCATGGCAGCATTTTGTAGAGATCTACTCATGTTTCTTATCCAAATGAATTCTGCTTTTTACACAGCGATGGAAATACCTCAGAACATCAATGAAAGCCTTTGTGAACTGTCTCACCATATTAACAAGTGATATCTGTAAAGAAATGTAATTCAGACTTGCAGCTTCAACAACAAGGCTTCTATTTCTCCTGTGTTCCCATATGCCCTTAATCTTCTGCATTTGCTCAATCTACAGTATGTACAGTGCATAAAGGGCTGATTTAGACATTTCCAACACTTGAAATGAATCAATTAATGTTGATTTTAAAAGGAATAAGCCTAAAACCCATTTAATTACTAAAATAATAATTTTGGAATTAGAGTCTTCAAATCAAATCAATTTTAACCGGAAACATAAGCCAGTAATGGATTGTTGACATGGAATACTTTTTAGAAAGTAATTTAGCTAATTATTTTAGAAAATATTATTCATGCAGATTTGATTAGCTCATTACTTTAGAGACAACATGGTTTGTCTAGAATACAAACAAAATTGTCACTGAGTGAACTAGTGAAAAGCTAAGAAGTGATTAAACATGGTAAAAATAAATAAACATGAATAATAATAGTATTAATATAAATTATTAATAATAATAATAATAATAATATATTAATGATATATTATATTTAATATATTAATGAATAATATTAATATTAGTTATAGTAGTAGTATTAATGGCAATAATATTAATAGTGATGAAAATAACAACAACAACAACAATAATAAATAACACTGATGTAAATACATAAATACAATCTAGGAAGTTGATACCAAAATGTCCATGGACAACCACCCTATGTATCAACCTCCCTACTACAGATAACTTACCCTCACTTTATTTTTTTGAAAAATCACATTTGGTCCAGACACTTCACAAAGTCCACAGCTAACTGTTAACACATAATTTTCTGCATTACAGAAGAACTTGTTAACCAAAAGACTTGAATTAAAAGGGAATTAAATTTTGCTCCAACTGTGCTTGACTGAATATGAGAGAAAAATGCAAACAGCTGTATTGTTGACAGGTTAATAGTTTCTGATCCATTCTGTTTAATTGCCCACGACTAAATCCACTGATTTTACAAATATACTTTTTCCCTTTCCTCCCAGACACTGATTATACCCTGCGTGCTGCTTCTTTATGGCTTTCACACAAATCACAGAAATTATGCTTTGAAGAGAGATTACGTACAGCATAATGTAAACAAAGATTTATGGCTTCTGCAATCAAAGAAAACACAGCTGATTGACTGGAATTGTCTCTAAGGTGTGATGTTTTTGAGCACAGAAAATACATTTTCAGTTGCACGTGATACTGGTGTCATTATATGACATACATATAACTTTCTTTTGTGGAACACAAATTGCCGAATGTTAATCTCAGTCACCATTTTTTCTCAATACAGTGAAAGTGAATGGTGACTTTCTCATCTTTGTGCTCCATGGAAGGAAGTCAGAACCATCCCTTAAACAATTATATGAACCTTATTACTGGAGCTCAGCTGGTAGAGCATTGCACTAACAACATCAAAGTTGTTGGTTCAATCCCCAGGGAACACATCAACTGTAAAAATGAATACCATAAATGCACTGTTTCTTTGGATAAAGGTACACTGTCTTCCAAATGCATTCATTTTCATTTAAATGGAGAAAAAAGAACAATATAATTTATATTGCTTTCCCACTTTCTGTGTACAGCAACAACAGACCTCTCTCCCTCAATGCAACACAATGTTGTTTCCCAGCTCTCTTCCCCAGTCACCTTCCCACTAGTCTCCAAACACTCACCAGCCCAGAGGCGAAGAAGACAGCCAGCAGAGCCAGACAGGCTCCCATCACAATGAGTAGAAGAAAAACAATAAGTGGGTGCTGTTGGCTCATCCGATAATATGACTCGTACAGCCAGTCCGGCGACCTCTGTCTCCGACCAAGCACACCTTCTCCTCCTGTTCCATCTCCTCCTGTCCGGGAGCCCCTCTCCAGCAAGTAGGTCCTCTTACGCATGGCCTCCCTCCACATGGAACCGGTGTGGTCTTCCTCCCTGTCAGGTGAAGGCTGGGGTTTGTGAGTGTCTCGCCCCTCCTCACACAGGTTCTTCAGATTGAGTACTGACGCTCGGGCTGTGGCGCGCGGCCGGTACACCGGCAGGATGGCTTCCACTGTGGAGCGCAGCATCGCTCAGGCAACATGTTGAACCGCAGACTGGCAGAGTGAGAGTGAGAGAAGGCAGTGTGTGTGTGTGTGTGTGTGTGTGTGTGTGTGTGTGTGTGTGTGTGTGTGTGTGTGTGTGTGTGTGTGTGTGTGTGTGGAGAGAGAGAGAGGGAGAGAGAGGGATGGTGGGAGGGCGGGAGGGAGGGTCTGGGTTGAGGCAAAGAGGGAGGGAGAAAGACAGGGAGAGATAGTGAGACATATGGGAAGAAAGCCAGACAGAAAGGGGTGACGGAGTGGAGAGAGATTCCTGTCAAAACAAAGATGTGCCAGGCGTTGTTGGTAAGTTAAATTATAAGATATTAGACTAATTAAAAAACATACAAGCAAACCAAAATAACACTAAACATAGCTAGATCTTTCCTGCTATGTAGTACCTTTTTTAACACATAATGAATAGGCTTGGGTTGAAATTTGAAGAGCAACACACTCTCATGCCAAAACGTCAATGGGGCGACTTTTTGCCTGCACCACCAAAAATATTGCGGTCGGTTTGTAATTCAAATGTTAATCTGATGCAGCATTAAACTAATTTCAAAGCATTCCGTGACAACGCAAGGCTACTATTTCTTCAAAATTACATTATTTGAATTTTTTTCACTATTTACTCATTGCTTTATCCAGTACCGCCGCTCCCTATAAGCAGACTACGCAGTCTGCGTAGGGCACCAACTCCCTAGGGGGGCACTATCTTACCCCAGGAGAGCACCAGAAAGTCCACCGGCTGCCATTACTCGTACGTTATACGTTATTCAAAGACCTGAAAGCAGTTGTGGAACACAGATGATTGCTTCACACTCATATCACATGCTAATAGCTATTGACACCTTTCGCCTACTGTCATGAGACTGGTCTTGATAGATTCCATGGTTCATGCCGAGAACAATGATACCAATTATGTCATTATCGAGCAAACTTCCTGTCTGCCATTTTAAAATGTTTTGAAAACCTACTTTTTCGATCTCCTCCAAGACTGTTTGTCTGACTTGCATGAAAATTGGCCTGCATCATCTAGAGGAACTCACAACAAAATAACATTCACAGAATTTTGATAAATCATACCGTTTTTGAATGGCGCTTCAACTAATTCAACGAAGAATGTGCAAAATTTAACTTGAGGCGGTAGCTCCGCAACGCTTTGAGGGATTGGGACAAAACTTGGTACGTGTCATCACTATTAAGCCCTGAGGTTACCTGCAGCATTTTGGCGCACTGCCACCTACTGGTCAGGAGATAGGAACATTTATATTTTGGCTTATAACTCTTGAATGCTTTCCTGCATGATAACCATCATGCCCATATAGTACCTCAGCAGTTTCAGAACAGTGCCACATACTGGACAAAAATTCTAAGAACTAGCTATTTTTAGGTATTTTTCAAATAAATTGTTTTTTTTTATGATTGTAAGTTTTCTTTTTCTAACTCCGCATACACTGTTCATCAGACTCTAACCAAAAACATGTCACAAAGCTTCTTTTGTTGCTCATGGCTTGACCCCAGTATCGCTGCTTGCAGCTATGTTTATTATTATTATTGTATGGGATGGTGATTATATTATCATACTTGTACATTGTTTTTGTGTTTTTTTTAATTTAATCAAATCAAAAGACTAACAGGGTGTTGTATTGAGGACACAGAAAAAAACTATAAATTCTTTACCAATTTAAACAATATTCCTAAGAAAACATGTTTGTTTTGAACACTTTTAATTCAAGAAAGGAAAAAGGAAGAAAAACTGCCAGTATTTCTTAATAAATTGCCAGTTTTTCATTTTTCATTGACATTAAATCCACCCCTATGTGAAAAAAAAACAAATAAAATTATGAGTTTAATATATTATGCATTATACACATAGGCACATATGATGAATACATACATGAAACTAAACCCAGATCTGAGTTCTTTTACATCAGAGGCATTGATTAAACACTCTTGCCTTCTTCCTACCTCCCCCTTCTACATCCATTCCTTTTATCTCTCCTTCTTCTCAACCACCTCCACCCCCCTCTCCCTGGACAGCTTCTAGATTCAGCCTTCTTCCAAATGTCAGGAAAGCTTTCTTCCCTCGCCCAGCTTCTTTGTTTAGCTGTTAAGGTGGCTGTCAGATGCTTGTGAGCTTTACAACAAGTAAAAGAGAAAGAAAACCACACAGAAGTCCCAGTCAATAACTACTTATTCTTCTTCTGAGACAACCTTCCATATATAAATAGAACCTCCAAAACGACTCAACAGAACACTCAGTTGGATCCTCTAAATGGGCTCTGCTGGGGACAGGTGAAAAAATCATTGCAAATCTTCTGCTTTCATGTCCACGGTAAAAGCAGTGAAGCCGATAACCAGTTTAAGAGCTGATAAACCTACTGCATTCTCTATTTGTGAGCTGTAAATATGCCCTTTGAGCCAGTTTGGAGAAGAATTATCACCCGCTGAGATATTTCCAAAAAAATTAAAGAGACACCTCACCCAAAAATTTTGATTCTGTCATCTTTCATGCACCCACATAATGCTGTTTCATACTTAAATTACTTTTGTTCTTGTGTGGAACACATAAGGCAGAATAATAGCTTCAGTGACCATTCAATTTTATTTTCCTCTGTACAAAAAAGATGCATTGAAAGTGAATGGTGACTGAGGCTAAAGTTCTGCCTAACAATGATAAAAAATTATGACTGAATTGTTTGATGTTTGGGTGAACTATTTATTAAAAACAATTACTGACTGGTACTGTAGACTTTCACTTTTTTTAAACTATTCAGCATAAACTTACAGATTTTGTGGAGCTTAAATGGCCTGTATGAGGCTGTATTTTAATTACCGTTTACCACAAATGACATGGGATGCCTTATTAACTGAGTCACACTAAAAATAAACTGTAAACTCGACATTGTCTTCACACTAGGAACCTGGAAGCATGGTGTCTAAATGTGTGTATCAGTGTGTCAGTGTGTTTGCATATTAGACGCTGGAAAACTTTAAAGCAGTACTAAGTTATGCTCTTTGCAAATTTCTAAAACCATCAAAAGGCTGTTCTGTGTGAAATGAAAGAGTATGGTGACTACATGTATGATAGCAGTAGTCCATACAACTTGAGTGCAATTTATTATTCTGCATTCAGATTATACCTTTGTGTAAAGAACATACTGAAATTTAAGTAATTATTCACTGAATGTCTTCCCTCTGTTAAAGTTCTAAAACAATTCATTTGTCATTCATTTAATTTGAATATGTGCATATTCCAATTTGATGCATCACGATTGGTAACAAAACAGATATGAACCAATAAGTTAGTAACATAGTATAAAATGTTAAAACATGTCCCTATGTGGCTATTTACAAAATAAATGTTTTGTTGTTGCCATACTGTTTTAATAGTATGTTTAACATGTTCTCATATGTCTATTTTATATCTCTATTAAAATTGCATGGTATGTCTTTAAGAACTGTCCAACCACTAGTTATGTGAGAGGTCACATGACATGAAGGAAGTGAATAGGACTGGATAAATAAAGAGACAACATGGTACATTAAAGAAGGCTATGTGGTACCACCTATCCCTGGGATATGCTTGGACTCTGGAGTACTTCTGTGGATTATACCCTGTGGATTTACTTACTTTTGCCAAGATTATTCGCACTGTGGATTATGGTCACCTTCTTCACAAACTTTTATCGGACTGTAAATACACTGGTGAGCTAACTTTGGGACTTCAGACACTAAAACAACACAACAACTGTTCCCCGTCTGTCGCTCACTTCGACGTTGTGTCGAAGAAGCGACACTAGGGGTCTCTCTTGAGAGCCTTTTGTATCTTGTAAATTGGCAGACAGAATTTGCATGTTCCGCCCCCAGACATACAGGTATAAAGGGAGGGAAATGCATCTATTTGTTTCAGAAATGTATCTGGCTGGCCAGGACCATTCGACCATTCGAATTCAGTTTAGCTCGCGTCTACTTTACCGTAGTACACGGCGAAGATGCCAAATCCCTGCGCGTGGAAATTGCGACTCTCTTACTCAAGAACGCGATAGAGCCTGTCTCTCCAACAGAGATGAAGAAGGGTTTCTACAGCGCTTACTTCATCGTACCCAAGAAAGGCGGCGGCTTACGACCGATCTTGGACTTGCAAGTTTTCACCTGGGCTTTGCAAAAACTCCCGTTCAAAACCCTCACGCAAAAACACATTCTAACTTGCATCCAGCATCTAGATTGATTGGCAGTGGTAAACCTGAAGGACGCGTAATTCCACGTCTCAATATTGCCTCAAACATCAACCCTTTCTGCGGTTCGATGGCCAGGCGTATCAGTACAATGTTCTCCCCTTTGGCATGTCAGAATCAGAATCAGCTTTATTGCCAAGTATGCTTACACATACAAGGAATTTGTCTTGGTTACAGAAGCTTCCAGTGTACAACAATACAAACAATACCAAAAACAGCAGCAAGACATAGGTAATTAAACAAAAAACAAAAAAGAATACAATATAAATAATTATACATATATGTACATACACTCACCTTCATACATACCCACATACACACACGTAGTGCAAATCTATCACAATCTGTTATATAAAGAACAAAAAAACAGTATATTATGTACAGAGCAATGTAAGTAATGGCAGAAGTGGATATGTTGGATAATATAAATAGAATTAAACTCTGTATTGCACATAATTATTGCTCAATGGGGCAATTTAATTGTTCATTAGATGGATGGCCTGAGGGAAAAAACTGTTCCTGTGTCTGACAGTTCTGGTGTTCAGAGCTCTGAAGCGCCTGCCAGAAGGCAACAGTTCAAAAAGGTAGTGGGCAGGGTGAATGGGGTCCAGAGTGATGTCCCTGTCCCCTCGCGTCTTCACTAAGGTCGAAGTGGCAGCCCTTGCCCCGCTTCGGGAAGCAGGCATCCGCATTCTCAACTACCTCGACGACTGGCTCATTCTGGCCAACTCCCGAGTGTTACTATGCGCCCACAGGGACCAGGTGCTTAGGCACCTCAGCCGTTTAGGGCTTCAGGTCAACTGGGAAAAGAGCAAGCTCACCCCAGTTTAGAGCATCTTTTTTCTCGGCATGGAGTTAGACTCAGCCTCAATGACTGGCCACTCACATCCCGGGCAACCTCAACGTGGTAGCAGATGCGCTATCACGACAACGCTTGCCCAGAGGAGAGTGGAGGCTTCACCCCCAGTCGGACCAGCTGATTTGGGAACGGTTCGGCAAGGCCCAGGTAGGCCTCCCAAGAAACCTCCCACTGCCCGCTCTGGTACACACGAACAGAGGCTCCCTTCGGGGCACACAGCTGGCCCGCAGGGTTGCACAAGTACGCATTCCCCCCAGTGAGCCTACTTACACAGGTGCGGTGCAAGGTAGGATGGGAAACAAGTAATTCTAGTGGCTCCCTATTGACCCACTTGGACTTGGTTCTCGGATCTCGTACTCCTCGCGACAGCCCCTCCCTGGCAAATCCCCCTGAGGAAGGACCTTCTTTCTCAGGGATGGGGCACGCTCTGGCATCAGCACCCAGACCTCTGGAGCCTCCACGTCTGGCCCCTGGATGTGATGCGGAAGATCTAGCTGATCTAACACCTGCTGTCGTAGACACGATCAACCAAGCCAAAGCCCCTTCTACCAGGCAACTTTACGCCCTGAAGCAGCGCTTGTTCACAAATTGGTGTTCTTCCCGGGCTGAAGACCCACAGAGGTGCGCAGTCAGGTTAGTGCATTCATTCCTGCAGGAGAGGTTGGAGGCGAGGCTGTCCCCCTCCACCTTGAAGGTGTATGCAGCTGCTATCGCAGCCCACCATGACACAGTAGACGGCAAGTATTTAGGTAAGCACGACTTATTTATCAGGTTTCTAAGAGGCGCCCGGAGGTTAAATCCCTCCCGGCCGAGCCTGTTCCCCTCCTGGGATATCTCAGTGGTCCTCTCGGGCCTTCAGAGACCCCATTTCAAGCCGCTAGAATCAGTTGGACTCAGGGCCCTCTTCTTGAAGATGGCCCTTGTGATCACGCTCGCCTCCATCAAGAGGGTTGGGGATTTGCAAGCGTTCTCTGTCAGCGACACCTGCCTGGAGTTCAGTCCGGCAGACACTCAAGTGATCCTAAGACCGTGACTGGGCTACGTGCCGAAGGTTCCCACCACTCCCTTCAGAGACCAGGTAGTGAACCTGCAAGCGCTGCCCCTTCGTTGCTGTGTCCGGTACGTGCTTTGCGTATCTACTTGGACAGCACGCAGAGCTTTAGATGTTCTGAGCAGCTCTTTGTCTGCTTTGGTGGACAGCGGAAAGGGAACGCTGTCTCCAAACTGAGGCTTTCCCACTGGGTAGTGGACGCCATTACGTTGTCCTATCGCACCCAAGCTGTGCCCCCCCCTTGCATGTCTGAGCACACTCAACAAGAAGTGTTGCATCCTCAGGGGCACCTCTCTAGCAGACATCTGCAGAGCTGCGGGTTGGGCAGCACCCAATACCTTTGCGAGATTTTACAATCTCAGGGTTTTGTTCCGTGTTTTCTCAGGGCCGAGCCGGTAGAACTCAGTTCACGCTGAAAAACTGACCAGGTGGACCGCTTGCAGATAGCACCCTTTCCCTCTGCTGAGGTAATACAGTGCGCCTTTACCCCAGGAGATCCCACGAACTTGGCTCCCTGGATGACTCCTCCCTAGCCCTCTGGTCCACGAATTCAGTGCAGGAATTCGCCGACCAAGACCAATGCGGATACTCAATTTACCCTGTACTGGAATAGGTGCTCCACAGGATGGGAAACCACGTGGACTTTTCCCCCTGTGCATATTTTCCGCGGTACGACCCCCTTGCGAGCGGACCCGTGTCTCCCTTGGGCAGTCCTCACGGACCCCCGGTCGCCTTGTTTGTAGCAACTCCTCCCTCCCAATGAGGTAGGATCAACCATTCTCCACATGTGACCTAAAAGCCAAAGTGATGTAATTCACCACTCTTTACCTCCCCCAGTCTGGGCAGGTGTGGTCTCCGCATGGTCTTTCCCCCCTGAAAGAATAGGAAAACTGGGAAATATCACCTTCCCCAAGTGCATACGATAGCGTTAAGATGGCCTGAGCCGCTTTAACTCTATGCGAGAAACATAGACAGAAAAGGTGCGGCTTTGCAGCCTGCTCCCTTGCTTGGCACGTCACCTTGTTCCCCCCTGTTGGGGGTAAAGAACCAGAAGGCTTTGACGATTTTATGGGGCGTTGGGGAAGGGTACGTGCAGCACGTAAAATACCTGCCCGCTCCTTTGTCAGCAGTACACGTACACGGCTCAGCGCATGGCGTGATTTAAATTGGACTCCTACGGGGGACATCTAGGTTACCGATGTAACCTCCGTTCCCTGATGGAGGGAACGAGACGTTGTGTCCTCCTGGCCACGTCGCTGAACCGAGCCACTGTTGCGGCCGAACCTCATTGTCGGCTCCTCAGAAAAATCCTGAATGAAACAGATGCATTTCCCTCCCTTTATACCCGTATGTCCGGGGGCTGAACATGCAAATTCTGTCTGCCAATTTCTCATTGGCCTTTTCTCATAGATCAGAGATGCAAAAGGCTCTCAAGAGAGACCCCTAGTGTCGCTTCTTCGACAAACCATCTCGTTCCCTCCATCATGGAACGGAGGTTACATTGGTAGCCTAGACAGTCTGTGGATACGTTTTAATATTGTGAAGTGTTTGTTGTCTGTTGTTTATACTTATGTAAATACACCTTCAACTGGTATTTCTCTTTCACATAAGCACACTCACTCAGTTCAATCAAGATATTCATTTTAGTTTGTGTAACCTGGTGGAGAGGCTGATCGTTACATATTTGTGGCCCGAATGGGGATCCGACTGGAGACGATCAACTTCTTTATTGCTACAATTATATCCAGATCATGTTGAATCTAATTATTAATAACACCCAACAATGTCAATGTGAGCTTTTAAGATCTGAGGTGAAGGACTTGAAAGAATTTTACAAAATTAGAAAATGATTTTAAAGACTCTGTCAAAAGGTCTGTGAATTGGAAGATTTGATTTAGAGAGGCTCTGGAGGCCCTGGAGAAACAGTTGGTGGACTGTTTCCTCCACAGAGATCAGCAGTGGAGGTAAAAGCTGGGGATAGAATTCAAGGAAGAGAAAAATACTCTATACCTGATGATCCATCTTTTCACCTCACATCACCGTCAACACCCCACACTTCTTGCGGACATCTAAAACATTGTAAGCAGCTGGGGAATGTCTTAAGGAGGGATGTGGCAAAGCAATGCAGGGCATCAGAAGAACCAGGCAGGAGTTGTACTTCCAACCTCGGGCTGCCCAGGCTGGTTCATAGTCCATCATCTCGCTGGGGGCTCCCCTGCAGTCTCCGCTATGCTAATGCATATCTGGGAGGGCCTAGCTACACAAAAGGGACTATACAGAAATGTTTAGCTATGTATTAAAGAGATACCCACTGTATGGACACTATATTTGTGGTATAGGAGGAGCCAACATGGCACGTTAAAGAAGTCTAAGTGGTGTCTATCCTGTCCCTGCTATGCTTGGACACTGGAGTACTTCTGTGGATTATACCCTATGGATTTACTTTCCTTTGCCAAGACCATTTGCACTGTGGATTATGGTCACCTCCTTCACAAACTCTATCGGATTGTAAAAACACTGGTGAGCTAACTTTGGGATTTCAGACTCTAAAACAACACATAAGACTGTTCTTTGTATACCTGTATACTTAAAATTTGTATAAACTCTGTTCATTTTAATAGTCTGTGGATACGTTTTAATATTGTGAAGTGTTTGTTGCCTGTTGTTTATACTTTTGTAAAAACACCTTCAACTGGCATTTATCTTTTGTCTCTCCTGGTTTTAACATAAGCACACTCACTAATTTCAATCAGGATCGTCATTTTAATTTAACCCGGTTGATCGTTACATGTTTTGCATCATTGACGTCAAACCTGGAACAATGGAATATATTAATAATGGAATAATAATGGAATAATGGAATAATAATAATGGAATAATCGTATTGCATCACATTTTAATTTATTCAAACATGAATGAATTTAAGAGCTGCAGCGGAAAATATGATCAATGCATAACAACTTACATTTTTATCTGTTCCTTACACAAAGCTATTCAGAAGAGTAGGAACACAGCACACAAGTCGTCTGAAATACTTTTATAACTTTAAGGTGCTTTCCTTAAAAAGAGCAGAGGGTCAGAATATGGTGGAATTTCTTGAAGGGCTCTTTCAGAGTTTGCTCAACATAACAGGCCATAAGTTGGAAATCGAGCAAGCTCATAGAGTTCCGGCTCAGCGATCCGCTGAAGGAGACCGGCCCGATCAGTTCTGGCCAAAGGAAGGCTTTCTTGGAAGAACCAGAACATTTTCTTGTTCCCAGACTTTGCGAATTTGACAAGAGAGAAGAGTGATGGATTCAAGGAATGCAAGAAACTTTTACATCAATGGAAGGTCGCTTTTGCACTGATGTTCCCGGCCAAATTGAGAATAGATGCTAAGGATGACCGCAAAATATTTACATGTCCCCAACAAGGATTGTCCTTCATAAAGTCAATGGAGTGAGTAAGTCATTGTGTGATACTCAGGTTGCAGCCGCGTGGGCCTGACGCACTGAATATTCACTTGGCCGTCTGAGGAAACTGGACACCTTTTTTTGTTTCTTTTTGGGCTGGTTCCACCTAGTGACTGGAGATTGTTTTGTGTAGTAGCACTTTTCCTGGACAGTGTAGTGGATGAATTTGCACATCCTTTCTGCTTATTGTTTTCTATTGGTTTTCTTTGTGGAGTATTTCTTGCAGGACATCGGAGTGATTAGATCATTTGTTGCAGTTACATAACGGTCGAATGGGCCGGCTCACTGAACATTCATTTGACTGCCTGAGGAAACTGAACATCTAGGTTACTAGTGTGACCCCCGTACCCTGATGGAGGGAACGAGACATTGTGTCGGTTGTAGTGACATAAGGGGTCCCTATTCAATAGCGCCACCTACACTGAACTGTGTTACATGATCTGCTTATGCTGGTGCAGCGCCAGCAGCAGCCTTTTCTCTCTCTATGTTTCTCCTCATAGAGTGTTAGATGCGGCTGGGGCCATCTAGCTATAACATGCACCGGGGAAGGCGTTCTTTTTTCCCAAGGGAGATGCGGGTCCACCTGATAGGGGGACTGTACCGTGGAAAATACATCACAGGGGTTAACGTGATAACCAGCACCTATTCCAGTGAACATCCAGGGAGTGGACGCCTGGCGAACTGAATCGCATAGCCGAGACGGATGGTACTGGCCAGCCTGCGCGACGGGTTGGAAAGCGTAAGCCACGCATCCAAGCTCTGCGGAGGGGCACTAAGGGGACAATCGTTTTTGACATACCCGTTGGGGCTTCGCAGCAGCGTGGAGCAGGTAGTGTTGCGTCCGGAGGCAAACTCGGAGGCGAGTGCCCACGCTTTAACCTTTGTGGCCAGGAGGGCGAGGTCGGTAGCTGAGCGCAGTTCCTGCAGCACATCAGGATCAGGACTACCCTAAGTGAAGTTCTTTAAGTGCCTTGGCCTGGTAGGTTTGCAGGAGGGCCGTGGCATGCAGAGCATAAGTGGCCCGTCCGGTGGCGCTGTGGCTTTGGATGCCAGGGATGGCATGTTCCTCAGGCCTTGGAGGGGAGTACTGGGCGATCCCACCAGGTGGCCGTGAGTAAAGATAAATGAGGAAGTGTCATTATTTTTTTAGCAGAAATGCAGGGGCAAAGGTATTATTTACACACCTAATGCTGATGATCAGGGCTTTTTTATAGATCTTGAAGGGATATTGCAAGCTGCTGGTACCCCTCTTGATATAATATTGGGAGGAGACTTTAACCTACTGATGGACTCAATCCACGATCATAGCGAAGCAAAAGTGTGTATGCCCCCTAGAGCAACTTTGGCACTTCTCAGGATATGTAAAAATCTTTTTAACCAATCTGGTAAGGTCTATAAATTTTTTTCATCAGTCCATAATATTGATTCTAAAAAAGTCCCTCATTTCATCTGTTGTTGATTGCTCAAATGCAAACATCTTAATCTCAGATCATGCCCTTGTGTGTTTAGAGGTGTTATCACATACAGAGAAAAAGAAACATATAGTTGGCTCTTTAATGTATCCCTTTTACAAAATCCTGAATTCCAACAAATGTTAAAGGCTGAAATCAATGTTTATATGGAGACCAACTGGTCCTCTGTATCCTCTGTGGGCGTGGCTTGAGAGGCACTTAAGGTGGTTCTTAGGGTCGGATCATACAGTATGCTTCATTCATTAAAAGGCCAAAGCATGAGAACTTGTGCAGATGGAAGGGAATATTAAAAGTGCCAAGGCAGAGCTGAAGTGGCGAATGTCATCTGATGGCCTCAGAGAATTGAACCAATTGAAATATTTTTTCACGGAAGGTGGAATTTTGGCTATCCAAGGCAAGATGGGGGACAAAGCAGGGAAGCTTTTGGCTATATAAATAAAGCAGAGAGTGTCTTTTTCTACCATTCCCTCAGTGAAATCTGCTGGTGGTGACATTTTTACCTCTGCCATTGATATTAATAATGCTTTTAAATAATTCCATGTTGATATTTATAGTTCCACATCATCATCTACTGATGAAGATATTAGAAACTTTGTGGAAGCATTAGAACTCCGGGGCACGACAGCTTTGCTGCTGAATTTTTTAGATCTTATGCTCCACTTTTGTTAGAAGTTTTGGTGGAATCATTAAAGAATGGAAAGCTTTCGTGAACCATGACACAAGCCCGAATCAGTCTGATTCTTAAAACGAACAACATGAGAGTGGGTAAATGATGACAGAATTATAATTTTTGGGTGAACTATCCCTTTAAATTTTCAGCTACTGTTTTGTGCTCTTAAGCTTGAGTAATTTGTGTAACCAAGGAGCACTGTGAGCATTTGAATGTTAATGCATGAATGTCAGGGTTTAGAAAACCCTGACATGTACTAATGATGCAGTAAATCACAGTTATTGCAGCATTGCTCAGGGCAGCATGTCTTCTCAAAACTCTGTGTCATGACGACAACCCTTGGCACAGTCATTTGAATGATTTCAGCTTAATGACCAAAGTGTTTGCACAGTTCATGTAGATATCAGCCCAAAGAACAGAGCATATAATTGGGTGCACTGACCCCAACATAGGAAGATTGTAAACATATATGTTGAAATCATAGATGGCTCACTTGAGGAACACACAATTGAAGAATACAACCCATTCCGTGTTCCTTCCTCAAAACAATTGTTCCAAAAAAAAATACAACAAATAAACGAAAAGCCAACAAATAACGACCAACTGCATTTTGCAATAAATATTGTAAAGATGCTTCTGTATAGCCAATGAAATATGACTGAAATAAGTGTTGGGAAGCTCCTTTTAAACTTTAGTTTGCCAAGCTTCTTAGCATAGTTAAACAAAAGTAGCTAACTACAGAATATATATATATATATATATATATATATATATATATATATATATATATATATATATATTATATTTTCAGTATTTTTTCTTTTTGGGGATAAAATTATCTAAACATCCATCAAAAAAAGTTGTAATGTAACAACATTGTGTGGGGGTTATGCTTGTAAACTTGTTTTTCCTTTGATTTTGTTTTATGTTCTTATGCCATTGGGAAATTCTTGTTATAAGCATAATAGTTACTAAATTGTATTAGATTATTCTGAAAGAAAACAAATTTATCTTGCTCTAAGGATTTATTGATATTTACTGGAAAAGATATTTGCAATACTGCTACTTAAAAGGGCATTATTTTGTCAGGATCCTGCCACTTCTGACTGTCTTGTTTTTTGTTGTTGGGTTTTTAGTTTTTTTTAGTTGCTGGATCATGACATGTTGTGTGAGCGCACATGGCTTTGTTGGCTTTCAATGTCTGTTCTGTCTTTTTTTATTATTATTGATTAATATATTAAACAAAGAAAAGCAAAACATCCAGTGCATCCAGAAAGTATTCACAGCGCTTCACTTTTTCCACATTTTGTTATGTTACAGCCTTATTCCAAAATGGATACAATTCATTATTTTTTCGCAAAATTCTTTAAACAATACCCCATAATGACAACGTGAAAGTTTGTTTGAAATATTTGCAAATTTATTAAAAATAAAAAACGATCTCTTATATAAAAGTAGATCTCGGCATCACTGACATGCGAGCAAAAGCAAGTCAGAGACGAATATGTAAATGTATTTTTTATTTGTGCAATTTATAAACGTTGAAGTCCCTTCGTACCTGTATGTTAATGTAACTCTTGCAGTATTCATTTATCAGAGTCATGCAGTCATGTGTTATTCAGTTGTGTGCTGAAAATTAATCCATCGAGGAGACCCGCATCATGACTCTTAGCATGTAAACGGATAAAGTTTCAGCTAGTATTTATTTTTCATAAATATATTAATTTATTATTATTATTACTATTATTTAAGACTAGCTCACTGACCTAACCATGTTAATGAGGAGCCTTTCCTTCTGTGTAATATATGTATAAATATGTAATATTAGGTAACAAACAGGCTAATAATGGGCTCATATAAGTAAATATGCTCTTCAATTTTTAAAAGGGGGAGAGACAACTTCCTGTAGATTTTGTTGTTGACATCAACAACAAAAATAATGACACTTGATGCATGTACTGCAAAAGCTATGCAACATAAAAGGAAATGCAACCCAGGATACATTAAATACAGGTTATGTTTGATCTATGGCAGGTCGACACTTGATTTCCAATGTAAAATCTGTCCTGAAGCAAAACCAGTTGAGAATCACTGAGATAAAGATACAGACAGGAGCAGTCTGGCCTTGCTGTCGTGCACCTACAGTATATGTAAACTGTTAATAATCATAGGACATAGATTACTTCAAAAGCTCACACAGCTGATGTTATTTTCATTTAGTAGTTCATTTAACATGCTATGTAAACTAACATGCTTTAGTTATATAACATGGTATAGTTACATTATATTTTTTATCATGTTTATAATTCTGTTTATTACAATTCTGTTAGCTTTCTTATTTTTTCTATTTATATATTTTCAAAAGGGAGACTTTTTTTTTACACATATGTACCAAGAGTGTACGCCGCATCTTTCTTAAAAGTGTAACACATACTTTAATAAAATAAATGGTTTCAAGTTTCAATTATAATAAAATAAATGGTTTCAAGTTTCAATTATAATGAAGTGTTTGCTCAAAAATAAATTAATTAATAAAATAACCCTTCTGTTTTTACTAATAATTGTGTAATACCGTATACCATGATACAGTGAAGCCGTGATATTTATCATACCGTGAAAATCTCATACCGTTGCAACCCTACTCTGGAGTAAACAGGTGGTACTACAAGCTTGCATTTCTCAGGAATCTTCCTTATTTCAGTCGGGGGGCAGTGCAATTAATTGCGTAAATTTGATTATCGCGTTATTTTTTATACAATTAATCACACTGAATTAATGCATTAAATCTACAGCCCTAATATATATATACATTATCCATCATCAGATAAAGAAAAATAAGTGCACTGCACTCATGCATCCAAAGATGCAGAAAATCTCAAAAAATGTCATCAGTATATATATAATATATAATAAAGGTATTAATAGGCTTGGATGACTCAAAGACACCAATATATATATATTGGTGTCTTTGAGTCACCCAAGCCTATTAATACTTTTGATGAAGTTGAAGGTATGGGTCAATTATTTAGGATAAACTAAACATCAGAAGAAAAGCATAGGGAAAAGGGAAAAGGGTCAACATTTCTGAACAATGGATCCCATGACTTCATTAACAAGGAAGGATCATACATCTCTGGCTCATCCACCTCTTCTGTCTGAAAAAAATGTCAGAACTCCATGAGTGTTTCAAGTGGATAAATTATTTTAAAACTCAGTGTAATTCATAGGAACTTGCATTCCAGGTCTTGAAAATCATCTTCACGCAGGAAGACTGGAAGGTCCCAAAAAGCAGCTGCATATATGTTGTTAATATCAATGTGTTCCTGGAAAACGAGAAGTGTGTTAGGTATGACAAAAAATGGCAATAGAGGGCAGGCAACAAGTGAAAGCAACAAAAAAAAATACAGATTTTGTTTTAATACTTTTAAACACTTGACAGATATCAATATCTCTTTATGAAGTGATTAGTGTACCTTCATTTAAATAAATCTTTTTATCAAATGAGTACCAAAGATTATTAGCACCAAACATGCTTCTCATTGCTTCTCCTAACTTGCCAGTGCAGACAATCTTAATCTGTAGATGTCCTTTGGTCATGTTTGTCTGTATGTTTGTCCAGATCTGTAGACAGAAAGGGGTACATGTCTTTCAAATCTGTTACTGAGTTATTTCACCTAAACCAAGGTTATAAGCTCTTAAATGTTCAACACGACAGGTTTTGTGCTACCTTTTGAGAGACTTACATTCACGGATGCGGTGGGCTCAAAAACCTTAACCTGGATAAAGGGAAAAGTATTTATAGTGAGGCACGGACACATAAAATGGATAAAAGCTTTTTAACAGAAGACAAATTTGACCTAATTAGAGCTAATTTAATTCTAAACATTGGCAAAAAAAATGCAACATTTAATTAAATTACTCTTATTTTCCTGTTTCATAGTCAAAACTGTCATACAAACTGAACTATTGAATATCCTTAAATATTCCAACAATATCCCTAAATTTACAGTTCATGCATTTAACACACCATAAAAATAAAACCATACATTGTGCTTGTAATAAATTATTTTTGTATCGATTATAAAAACAAACAGGGAAATAGCTTTAGCTACAGGAATACACTGTTCTTCTGCTTCAAACTACTGAATTTCCAAAGATATCGGGGACAAATAAAGTTTTAAAAAGTACTTACCAGATTTCAGTAGACGTCTGCACAGGCATTCAAATGAAACCTGACCCCTACCTGGCCCATCAGATTTTAAGCTTTCAACCCGGTTCTGCGCCATAGTAACATACACTAATTGGCTAACCTGCTCCGGGGCAGGTTATGTTCTCGATTGGAGATCTCATCCAGTTTCTGTACCAGTCAGCTGTCAGCATGGAGACAGTCACTTCCCTCAGTATATCTCACTCCAATTTAAAGTGCACTTCAACAATACAATTTTAGAAATGTATAAAATAAGCTATTTATGATCATTATTTATTGCATGAAATATATTTTTGTCAGTCTTGTATTTATTTAAAGACACTTTAATTTTTTCCCCCAATCGTTTTCCCACACTGGCCATAAAATATGTATGAATAAATAAACCTAAAATAATGATATATTTTCAATTAAGTTATTAATACAATATAAATAATTATTAGAATTACTTTAAAATATAAAAACTTAATCACTCCACAATATACTGTCGATAGAAAAGTGTGAATGCCACCCAAACCACTTCTTATTAGGATTTGCTGCCAGAGATGCCATGAACATACAGTATTTCACTTTGTTGTAGAAATTTTGATACTCATTGATCAGTAATAGTCATTACAAGGGAATGCCCCTGTGTCTGAGGGATGCAGAGGGGGAGGATCTGCTTCTGTCAGAAAACCTTGGGATAAAAGAGTATAAAATACAAGTCAGCCCTCCCTTTCTGGGTCCCACTCACGGCACAGATTAACTCCTGTGTAATGACCGGGTCCTTCTTGCAAGAATAAATCATTTTAAAAGACTGTTTGAGTCAGAGTGTCTCTTACGCAGTGATAATGGTTGGTTGATAATTTTTTGCCTCAACAATTTGGTGTCAGAAGTGAGATTCCTTGGAAGTGCCTTCTGGACCTGAGTGCGGACGGTGTTTGGCCACCTGGACTGAGAAGTTCCAGCTCTACCTCGTAAGCTTAAGAGAGAGGGGCCGACTGCATCAGGGCCAGGAGAAACTCCACTGGAATCAAATGAAAACGAACCCGTGGCAACTCAAATATCTCTGGTAAGGGACGGCTAAATTATTTTCTTTTGGTATAAAAGTGAGTGAACCATAGTGGCTGAGACTGTTTTTTGTGTGGTCTGAGGGCAAGAAGTTCTCGACCAGAAACTGAGACCTATGTTCTGTGGAGCGAGTGCAAGAAGTTCTCGACCAGAAACTGAGACCTACGACAGGTCAAGATGTTTTCTAAACAGAGACTGAGTTCTCGCATAAATTGAGTAGGTCAAGAGGTTTTCTAACAGAGACTGAGTTCTCGCCAATTTTTTTGATTAGGTTAGCTGAAATACTGAGTGCTGGAACGTCCTCCAGAGAAAGATTTTGGGCAGACCGTAATTAACAACCCTTAACTGATCTTGGGTTAAGAAATCAGATCTGTTGGAGACGTCTGACAGATTATAAGACGTGCGTCGAACGGTAAATCCACAGAGAAACAGAAACAGCCAGTATGGTGAAATCTCAAAGCAAGCTTGCCAAATTTGATACACCGGTTTTCTGTCAAATGAGGGAAAAAACTATAGGAGAATCAGTGGAACAGGGCAGCGGGGCACAAAAAAGTTGTTGTGGCTGCGTTCAACATGTGTGTAAAGAATGTGAACAGACAGTGGGCTGTTGCCTTAAGGAAGCAGACAGAAGAGAACAAAAGCAAATGCAGAAAGAATTAGCATGTAGGGTTGAAAATGTAGAATGTAAAAATAAAATGTGTGAAAGATCTGTTTGTGTGTCAGCACCACCAGAACATTTTTATGTTCTGGTGGTGCAACGACGATGCAACGACGATTGTGCCGGCGCCGCCAGCATATAATCATCACTATCCCGTGGCAGAGCTGAAAGCCCTGAAACTGAAACCTGACCTCGACTGCTCTCCGCCCAGAAGACAAGCACCACAAGCAGCTTCTCCCGACTCGGACAGAGAAGGAGACCTGAATGAACTTTTTTTCCTGAGACCTGAGATCCCACAAGCAGTGAAAGCAAGTTACATTGAATGGAGCGGGCGATTGACCTCCACCCTGGCACATGCTGTTCACACAGAGGAACAGCTGCTGACAAAGAAAGACAAAGTCAAGGCGAAGGGAGAGAGAGATCTTCAGCTGGCTTCTAATGTCAGTACATCGAAACCACAGCAGAAGTGTGCCGACAAAATGAAGAGAGGCTACAGAAACCAGCGAAGGTGGAGTTGCGACTTGTGTGAGACTGACCCCGAGTCCAGAGAATGCACGAAATGGACACTAAGTTCAGACTGTCCGGAGAAGAAACAAGGCAGACTGAGGAGGATAGGAGAGCAGCGAAGGTGGGGGCCGGACACAGGGCGATCGGCAGCTGCTACAGAACAGGGAAGTGAAAAAAATGTTTACCCACGCACACATACACTGATTACATACTGCTCTCTGCAATGAAGACAATGCTTGCAAATCTTTCAGTGTGACTGATGAAGTTTTATGTGATAATGTTTCAGATGAATGTTTGAGAATGTACAAAATTCAGGGTTTTTACAAATGCCTAGATATCAAATGTTAGATAATGGGACATTAGAAAACTTTTTGGTAGATTCTGGGTCTGGCCATACTACGATACGACTATGTGACTTGCCATGTGTCCCAGAATTGACAGGTTCAGTGCATAAAGAGCACTTTGGCCTAGGGCCATTTGATTTCTGAAAATTCACAGTGCCCTTAGAGTATGAGTCAAAGGAGAAGGGGAGAACATTTAAACATGCATTTTTGTGTTCACCAGCTTGTCCGGTACCTCTAATGGCCAGAGATTTAATGTGGGAATTAAATTTGACCCTTACTTCCTTTGGAATTAGCATTGAGGAAGAACCACAAATATGTTGTTCTAAATTTGAACCGCAGTGGGCTTATGAATGGTGTGTGAAAAATGATGATTGGGAAAAAATGATCTTGAAATTGGCAAAAGATCAAACAATGTCATTTAACACAGAAAATATGATGCCTGACCAATTGCATTGCACGTCACATGTCGTAATTGAACGTGAACTATAATCTGAGGAGTGGTGGTTTAACTGGACAGAAAATGTGTGTGCGCTATCAGCTTGCCTGACAGAAAAACAAATGCAGTTCTATTTTGATAGCAGGGAACACTGAGGCACCCTAATCAGCGATCAAGGCCAAAGAGCAGCTGTGAGCAGATTTGGGCCCCTTTGTGAGAGAATGCATAAAAGCAACAGATTAGTACAGGAGTGAAACACAGCAAAAGTATTGGAGCATTTATGTCAAAATGTGATTTTGAGATCGAGGTACAGAGAACTGTAACTGCTATTGTGGAGAGTGCGGTGGAGAAACATGGAGGGGGGGGGGGCTACTTCTGTTACAGACATTCACCCGGCTCTGACAGAAGTACCTCCTAGGTTATGGGTTAAACACAAATATGATGTGGGTTTAATCAAAGGATGCGAACCGTTTATAGTCAAACCAAAATCTGATTACAGACCGTGTCAAGCGCAATGCCCCCTAAAAGAGGAGGCATTGCAGGGTATTATGCCAGTTTTGGACTCCTTGTTGAAGGAGGGCATAATTATAACATGTCATGATTCTCAAGTGCACACTCCAATCTTCCCTGTGAAGACAAATCTATGCATATGATGAAGCAAATTTGCAGTTTGTGAAACAGGAAATAACGTTTTTGGGAAATGTTATCAGACCAAACAGTAAATCCATCTGTGACAAACGTGTACAGGCCATAAAAGATGTGCCAAAACCAATTACAAAAAACAATTACTGTCTTTTTTAGGAATGTGTGCTTATTGTCGTACATTTATTCCTAATTATGACATTCTTGAACAGCCTTTGCGAGCCCTGATGACAGGGAAAGGGCTGAGGTCATGTGACAAGCTTGTTTGGACAAGCGAAGAAGAAGAGGCATTTGCAAACATGAAAGTGCAAATGGCTCTGGCTCCCACTTTGGGCCTGCCAGATGTAAACAAACCGTTTGGTCAGATGGTTAATGAGAAAAATGGGTTTATGACTTTTGTTCTTTTGCAGACTCATGGAGACAGACTGCGACCTGTGGCATATTTTTCAACCAAACTTTATGCAGTAGCAGCAGGGCTACCACACTATTTGAGGTCTGTGGCAGCTGCTGAACTGGCAGTACTGGCATCCAGGGAATTTGTGGGGTATTCTAATTTAACTTTGATGGTTCCACACGCAGTTTCCATGATTTTGCAAGAGCAGAGAACATCACATTTATCTACAGCCCGATGGCTGAGGTATCACACAATTTTATTGGGCATGCCAAACATAACTGTTAAAAGATGCACAACTGTGAATCCCTGCCACACTTCTCCTGACAGAGAAGGATGGCGAGGGACCTCACTGTTGTCTGTCAGCGCTTCAACAGGTGTGCACACCGCATCCAGATCTATTAGACACGCCATTAGACAATTGTGACAATATCCTCTTTGTGGGTGGGTCGGCTTCCAAAGATCCACAAACAGGAAAGAATACAGGTTGGTTACGCGATAACCACTGAATTTGAGGTCGTGACATCTGGCAAACTGCCATCAAATTATTCAGCTCAGGCAGCTGAACTGGTTGCTTTAACAGAAGCATGTAAACTTATGGCAGACAAATGTGTGACAATTTACACAGATTCGCGTTATGCCTTTGGGGTAACACACGATTTTGATGCTCTATGGAAGCACAGAAAATTTTTTAAATCAGATGGTCGTCCAATATTAAATGCATCTCTTGTGTCTGAGCTTTTGGAGGCCATTCTTTTACCAGACAAGGTCGCGATTTGCAAATGCGCAGCGCAAACTAATGATAACAGTTCAGTCTCAACAGGAAACGCACGAGCAGATGCAGCAGCGAAGGCCGAGGCAGCGATGGAGACAAAAGAGACTACGTGTGCTTTGATATCTGACAATAACCTCAACATTTCTTCTTGTTTACAGAGCATGCAAACTTTTTCCACCATTCATGGGAATAGAAAGGGGTAGACAAGGGTTGCCATCAACAGATCTGTGTGAGAATGACATGTTGAATTATTGCAAAGTCTTCTCTGTTGTCCAATGTTTGTGTTCAGGTGAAAACCTTCCTGCATAAGATCAGGCCTGGCGATTTTGTTGTGATTCATGACCTGAGGAGAAAGAGCTGGGAGGCGAAAAGGTGGCTGGCAACATTCCAAGTGCTACTAATGACTCACACGCCAGTGAAGGTCGCAGAGAGAGCTACGTGGGGGTTCATGCCAACCATTGCGCACATCGCAGGAGAATCAGCAACAGGAAGAGATTGTTCCGAGTGAATGTCAACAAACGCCGAGATCAAGTTTGAACACCAAGTACCACTATCAGTGGAAGAGCAAGGCCAACCACAGAGAATAACATGGCCTGTGTGCAGAGTGGACCCCATCGTGTGGTCACAAGCAGTAATCATCATGAAAAGGTACGAACTGAAAATAATTCAAGAACAATGCGAGACAGTTTAAAGCAGGATGGTCTGACTGCAGGGTCAGAATCATTGTGAAGGACAGAACAGCGGACAACTGCACAGCCGTCATCAACGACAAAGAAGTCAACTTCACATGCCCATTCAGCAAGCCACATGAAACTTCACCTGCAGCAGTGTGGGTGTGTGGCAACAGGGAATTTCATCGGATGCCAAAGAAATAGTTGGGGTGTTATTATCCAGCTTTGATGAATGTGGGTACATCTGTGTATTTGCCAAACAGGGCACCTGGGGTCGGAAGGGAAAAAAGAAAATGTTGAAATTTTGCCTGGGGTTTACCAAAGCACTATGCAGCAAATGTGGGGTGGTCATTGTTCTTAGGGGTGGGTACAACGGTAACAATTAATAAGATAAATGGGCTAGCATGGACAGTATTAGCAATAGCTAATAGCACAGAAAATGCTTTGACAATGATAAATGATGAACTGAAACAGTTAAGAGTTTCAAAACAGGTTGGTTCTTGATATGTTAACTGCAGAGAAATGGGGAGTTTGCAAAATGTTGGGAATGTCTTGTTGTTTCAATATTCCAGATTACAGCGACAACATCACGAATGTAATTGAACACATGAGAAAAGCCGTACAGGAGCCAGAACATATTGAAAGTACATGGGTTACTTGGTTTATGAATCTCTGGGGAGGATGGGGGTATTGGCTGATTCAAACAGTGTTACCAATTGCGGTGGCAAGACTGTTGATATTGTTATGTTTACCATGCATCATAACGTGTGTTTCCAGCTCAGTACAGAGACTGGTTAAAGCAGGGGTGTCTGTTCGAATGGTAAAAATGACAGTATATCCAGAGGAAGATGAAAACAAATATGATGATACAAGTAGCAAGAGCTACTGTGAAATGTGTTAAAATGAGGTATGTCTTTTCTTTCTGAGAATGTTTTGATATGTAAAGAGGGTTATAAGCAGCGGTCATCCGTGTTACGAGATGACGTACAAGGAGAGGGTTTGAAATGAGGTATTTTATTCTACTTTTATTCTTTGTATTTTTATAGCCTGCTGACATAACCAAAATGTTCAATTGATGTGTTTTTCCTACTTAATCTGTACACTAATCCTTGTTTATACTGAAGTGACTGAGGGTCTGATTTTATGTCAGACGTGCAGTAACGGTGTTTACTCATTTAGCCTGGCTTCAGATAAAGTCTTTACTTGCTTGCTAATACTTAGGGGACTATCCCTACAAAAAACAGCCTAAGCTTTTTATTTTTCCAAATATTATTTCACAAATGTTTAAGAGAGTGATCATTTATGCGAAAATCAGAGATGAAGAGTGTAAGTGTGATGATATGACTTAAAATTTGTCTTATTGTTTATTATTGTGATTGAGTAATCTGAATGATAAAAAGCGGGGAATTGTTGTAGAAATTTTGATACTCATTGATCAGTAATATTCATTACAAGGGAATGCCCCTGTGTCTGAGGGATGCAGAGGGGGAGGATCTGCTTCTGTCGGAAAACCTTGGGATAAAAGAGTATAAAATACAAGTCAGCCCTCCCTTTCTGGGTCCCACTCACGGCACAGATTAACTCCTGTGTAATGACCGGGTCCTTCTTGCAAGAATAAATCATTTTAAAAGACTGTTTGAGTCAGAGTGTCTCTTACGCAGTGATAATGGTTGGTTGATAATTTTTTGCCACAACAACTTGAAGTTCAATAAAAGCACACTAGCACACCAAATATGTCTTTGTGTATAATGCTGCTAAAAGAAAGAACAAATAAGTCTTTATAAGTGCATCCCATCTACTAATTTTTCAGTTTCCACATTTTTATTATTTGATAGTGTATTAATGTCTAATAATATTAGATTATATTAAGTTAGTAATTTAAAATAATACTAAAGTTTTTCATTTCATTTTTTAAATTTCAAATCAAGATATTAAACTTTTTTTAAATTACAAGCCTGAATGTTCTTGTTGTAGATCTATATAAAGTTACTTTCACATCGATATATTATCTATTTTAATCACATTCAGATTTTTTGTGCTCTAGCAGCAGCAAAGTTTCTTCTTGCTGTGTAAATGCCTTTAAATTCTTTATCATTTGCTAGTGATCCTCAGTGCTGTGTGAATGTATTATAATTATTCATTATTTCATTGTAATTATTCGTGTTGTGTAAATATGTTTTGATTAATCATATTTTTATAACATCCTCTTGTGCTGTGTTATAACTGTTTAAATTTGTACAATTTATCCTAATTTTCATAAACATCTTTAGTGGAGAAGTTAATCTCGCTGAATCTCTCTCGAGATGTGACTCATGCAATCTCGCACACGATAGGCTCTTAGCTTCCTTCATGTGAACGTGCATGTGAACTAATCATAACCTCAAACTCTGAATTGATAGAGAAAGTTGGTAATGAGCATCTTGATACCACTTAACCCTAATGAAGCCTGATTGGGTTTGGTGAGTTTTTTCAAAATAAAACCAATCTTGGATTCCAGAATTTGTTCAGCATTTTTTGTGAGACATGGCACAGGTATTGTTTTTCCAATCATCTACTGTCCAGGTTTGGTGAGCCTGTGCCCACTGCAGCTTCAGTTTTCTGTTCTTAGTTGACAGTAATGGTACCCA
Source organism: Xyrauchen texanus (assembly GCF_025860055.1). Lineage (NCBI taxonomy): Eukaryota > Metazoa > Chordata > Actinopteri > Cypriniformes > Catostomidae > Xyrauchen > Xyrauchen texanus. The sequence goes on along the minus strand of NC_068292.1, from coordinate 13,629,804 downwards.
GAGGGGTCTTCTGCTGCTGTAGCTCATCCGCCTTAATGTTCGACACGTTGTATGTTCAGAAATGCTTTTCTGCATGGCATGGTTGTAATGTGTTTATTTGGGTTACTGTCACCTTCCTGTCAGCTTGGACCAGTCTGGCTATTCTCCTCTGACCTCTGTTATTAACAAGCAGTTTTCACCCATACAACTGCAACTCACTGGATGTTTTTTGTTTATCGCACCATTCTCTTTACACTCTAGAGACTGTTGTGTGTGAAAATCACAGGAGATCAGCAGCTACAGAAATACTCAAACCAGCAAGTTTGGCAACAACAATCATGCCACAGTCGAAATCAAAAAGATCAAATGTTTTCCCTATTCTGATGGTTGATGTGAACATTAACTGAAGCTCCTGACCCGTATCTGCTTGATTTTATGCATTGCACTGCTGTCACACGATTGGCTGATTAGATAATCTCATGAATATGTAGGTGTACAGGTGTTCCTAATACAGTGGTCGATGAGTGTATGCCAAACTGAACTCATACAGCTTTGTTGATTTAGACTTTAGACTGCTGTTTTACTTTAATTTTGCCTACGTTATATAACTACTGTGTGACTCAAATAGGAATAAATAGCTGAAACACAAAATACTCTACATGCCTTATGTCTTATTTTATGGTTTGGTTTCTGTTCAAATATGGGCCGGATTATATTAATACAACACAATTCAGTGTATTCTATTGTCAGTTTCTGTTATAAGGGATATGTTAATGCAACCATATACTACTTGTGAAATTCACACTTATCCAGACTTCTAAATTTAAGTTGTCAGTAATAACTGCCTATACACATTTGGCAAACACTTTTATCCAAAGTGAAAACATTACATTTAAGGCTTCATTTTATTAATATATGTGTTCCCTGAGAATCCAACCCATCGGCTTTGCTGGCAACAAATGTAAAATAAAAGCAACAAATGCGGTGATAAATCTCGTAATACAAAAAAATCTGAATTTTAACAGGGGACTACTGCTTACAGGAACGGATTAACCATTGGGCTGATTGGGCTGTTGCCCAGGGGCCTCTTAACCCAAAGGGCCCTGAGCTCTAAATAAATTATTTATATATGTATTTTGATATATCTATTATAAATCCACATAAATGTCAGCCTAATGTGAAATAACATTTGTTCGGCCGAATGCATCCCGGACTACAGCAGCACGAGCACAGACACTTGAATGCACATTATAGGAATCTGCGTCTCACAGGTGCAGCGTGTTTATTTGAAGGACTACGGAGAACAGCGTCTGATTTACAAAATGCTTCAAAACACAAAGTCAAGCTGCAGTTTACCCTGGCTGTGTACAAAGCTGATGGTTTAAATTCATTTAAGTGACAGAATTCATGCAACAGTATGGAGGACATTAAAATGTTTAAGTCCTGCATGCATTTAATGATAAAACGAAATATGCCTTAATACCCTAAATATGTGCACGGTAACCTTTTTTTAATATTTGGCTAACAGCGAGTGGTCACGAACTGTTATTCTGTCAGGACTCAGGAATAAAGAATGTTTATTGCCATGGATACATCAAACACAATCTCAGATTAGCAGGGAATAAAGTGCACAGTGAGCTAAGAGCCTAAATGGCATAATACTTAGATCTTCATATAATAAAATCTCATTAAAGTTGAACAAAAATAGTCATTGCCTGCAACATAGGCCTATTCTTAATCAATGGAACATGTGTAATTCTGCCCGAGCAGGTTCACTTTCCATAAGGCAGTGAAAGCTACAGTTTAAAGGACTTCTTCAGGATGGTTTGATTTTTATATGATTCAGTATTTAATTTGTGTAATTATTGTCTGCACACCAGAGCAAAAAACATCCATTTATCAAGCGCTGAAACTTTGCCAGGTAAAAATCTGGAATCATGTGTAACAGTCACATAAGTCGTCTTTGCAACCTGAACTTCATCAGAATGTCGACTTGTCATGCCAGCACTGAAAAAGCTTGATGCAACTTGTTAAACAGAACACAGGTGACTCGAGAAATGCGTTTATAAATATTTCAGTTATTTTTAAGTCTGACGGTCCTGTACAACGAATTGTAAAACAGAACGCAGTTGTCTTGAGATGCATTTATAAATATTAAAGTTCTTTTAAACATAATACAGTGTCTATAAAATGTGACGGTCCTGAGTTGTGGTGCGGCGCAATGATCAAAGATGTCCAGTGCGTGTTTGCATGGCCTCAACGCACGTGTGAATAGCCCCTAACTCACCCTATAGCCTACTTGAAAAGCTGATCCGAACCTGACCCAAAACCTGAAGGTTTGTCGGGTACCGTTGGACTCTGACCTTACATGTGCAGAACAACCGAAAAATTATTTTGGTATTTGAATACAGGCGCTCTGCACATCCCTATTAATAATGCATGATTTTGGATCAGTTCATACAGTAATTAAAAAGTACATATAATTGGCCATGTCACATAGCAACAAACTTTTCTTCCGTCTATTTGAATAATCCAACCAAATCTGCCATGCCTCCTGTAGCATATATAGGTGAACGTAGTCACAACTTGGGGGAACAGCCTATAGGCCTTTCAGTTCTTAATCTGTCCTTGACTGCTTACCTCAATTCTCACCTCAAGTTTTTTTTTTTTTTGTGTGAACAACCTGTATTATGATCCTTCTATTCAGTAATTTGTTTTCAAGACATACAGATATGCAGACTTACAGTACATTTTATATTGTTGTTCTTGGCAAATATATTTTAACAAAAACCTTAACAGTTAGTTAAAAGGATAGTTCACCCAAAAATGAATGTCAATATTACTACACCATATGTCGTTCCAAGCCCATCGAATGTTCTCTCTTCTGTGGAACCCAAAATGAGATGTTAAGCTCAATCTCATCTTTGTTTTTCCATACAATGAAAGTGAACGGTGGCTGAGAATAACTGTTTGCCTAACATCTCCATTCCATGGATGAAAGGAAGTCATATGGGTTTGCAAAAACAATAAGTTAAGTGATCATAGTTTTCATTTTTGGGTCAACTATTCCTTTAAGAGTGGTGTTATCCCTTGTTAGGGGTATAACAGTTTTGACCCGGACCAGATATGGAGAAAGAAAACCAGGAGTCGAGAAATTCAATTAAAGAATCAAAATTTACTGAAGAATAGTTTGCAGTGAAATTGGTAGAGCCAGCGGCAAAGCCTCACGAGGAGATCGAAAGCCAACTCGTACCTTACACAAAATCTTACATCAATTATACCATTTGCAAGGACGTACATTCCATTATTTTACTCCTGATTGGCTAAAAGAACATAAAGTCACAACATATAGATAGTTAAATGGCCTATCAACATTAATCAGCGCACTTGTCGTCCGCGCCCGAGATTTACGTCTGAAGTGACCTCGCAGATGGTCGCGGGGCGTCTTCGAGTCGGCCTGGTGTGCATCCCTGGTTCAAAACCTAGGTAGAAGGTCAAAACACTGAAACGACAGTCCTTCTCTGGGCACAAGACAGCTAGAGCACACATTATCAGGCCATTTAAACCAAAACAGAGAGATAAAATATTCACTCATCGGGCAGAGGAGAGGGTTGAAATAACATACATTTCTTCCCTAAAGAAATAATAAGAGAAAATCACACTTCTACTATTCAGGTATTATTACATAGGACTTTAAACCATATAATTAGTCATGGAAAGGTAACAATCAAACACAGAATACATCTGGAACACATGTTTAACGCATTCCCCCTGACCCCCTCCCCTGAGAGGCTGGAGAGTGTCACAAATAAGCTTATCCCCCAAAAGACCTTCAGCCGACGTGCAGGACAGAGAGACTCTGGAATGTTCCTAAAAGAGACTAATTAACATTCAACACACATATGATTCAAAGTATATTTCAATTATGCATAAGAAAATAGAATTGATTATGTGATCATGCATATAGTTAATTCATCACTTTATTAAAGAAGTTAAGCAACAGAATACAGATAGATATTGATATAAAAGGATATATATATATATATATATATATATATATATATATATATATATATATATATATAGTATTGATATATCTGAAGAGCCAAGGGATTTTGACCCTCACCCTTCAGTCCCCGTTTTAGACCAATGTGGGGTCCAATACCGCCACGTCTGGTCTACCAAGTGAGGTCACTACGGAAGTTGGAGTGGTAACGCATGCTTCCCTGACGGGTCACACTTGTCTCTTCAGCCTCATTGCGGACATGCTGGATACTAAAAATTCCCAGTCCCCACGCGAAGGCTCTCCCACCTTCCACTCACAACAGGGCATGGATGTTATCCTTCTTAAGTTTCTCTTCCAAGCGTGTCGTCAGTTTTCTCAGTCGGTTCTCCTCCTCGGAAGGGTTCAAGTTACTGCAAGCAGACCTGCATACATAAGAAAAACAGAAACGAACACACATCCACACACACAGACAGAGGACACCCACTCCCAAAAGAGCTCCAAAAGCATATAACACATATTTAACAGCTCCCATGACCAAATCCTCTGATGCAGCCACAAACTCCTCCCAAGCTTCCTCCACATATTCCTCCACTGTTTCCGTCATGTCAGTAAATATTGCTCCTACCGAAAAAGCCAAAACCAATGCTACGGCTATAGCAGACGGAGGTTCCGAATCAGTATACCATGGAGTGCCCTTAGATTTAAGCCATACAGAATTCAAATACTCATAACCTGCAAATGGATCATTAGTTTTTATCTGTTCCAGAAATGCAGTGATAAATTTCTGCCGAGCTGTTTGCGCCTTCAACCGAGGAAAATATTCAGTCTTCTGCTTCAACTCTGCAACACAAAGAGACAGCTCTGCTTCGTTAGCCTTCTTACTCTTATCAACTGGACGCCATGCAGGACCCATGGGGTGTGTCACCCTGTGTTTAGCACAGTCCTCTGATGGAGTCTTAGACTCTAGATCTCTGATTTCCTGTACTGAAGGAATTGGACTCAGAAATTGTCTAAATTGTTTTGCCCTGTCAAACCACTCATCTCCAATAGATACATCGGACAACTGAGGCCACATCCTCACCTGAAATGATTTATAATTGTCCCACAACAGCTCCTCATACTTTAAAGGTACCAGACTAGTCTTTGCTCGAGTGTACATCATTTCAATATTCAGTTTAAACACTTGCAAATGCATCCATGCTGTCACATTATAAGCCATCGATGTAGGATTACAACATTTATCTTCAAGGTAATCATGCACTCATGTTTTCACGAGCTATGTGGTCAGGGATCCAGCTCATTGAACTGAAATCTCCTTCAAACAGGTCAACGCCTCCACTCCTCATCCACCGACCTTTTTGCATAATGAGGGTAGTATCGGGATAATTTGAGGAGTGACCAAGCCAATAGTCTCATTTCCGTCCAGACGATAACAACGATCATTTACTTTTTGGTACATGGTCGGAATTAAATTTAGACGCTCAGTTGAATTTAGACATGGGTATTGTACCCATGATGGACGGTTATCGATCTCCTCACAATCCCAATGAGTTGAAAACACATGGAATCTCCCTGTCCAAATTGAAATTTGAATCCACATCAAAAATGATAAAGCGATCAGAATTAAAAATACCAATGAGAGCAGAAGTACCAATCGGATGAAAGCTCGTTTCACTTTCAGTCGTCTCTCACTACGCACTTCTTCTTGAAGAATTAGCAGCTTCAGTATGTCGTCGGATTCAGCCATCTGTAATGATAAAACATTTGTTCTAGAATTCTAGAATTTTAACATACACGACAGACATTTAATGATCCCGAGGTAGTAAGTTGTTACACTTTTCAAGTGGTTTCACCTGTGACCAATGTCTCCATACGGTACCCAAAACCCCCCTGTCCAGTAGAACAGAGGTGTTAGTGGTCAATACCACCTGATAAGGCCCATCAAATTTCGGACCTAAGGGGGAAACTATCTCCCGCTGTAACATCACATTGTCACCTATTTCAGGCAAAGCAGGCATGTCTTTTTGCTCAACATTATCTCGATCTGCTTGTCGTGTGCTAACACTAACCCGTGTGTCTCGCAGACTGTCATCCAAAGCTTTCAGATAATTTTGTAAAGCGTCTTTCAAAGGCCGGATGGTCCCTCATGTTGCAAGGGGCATCCCAGGGCAGCCGCATGTAGCAACCTGTCATTACCTCAAAAGGGCTGAGCTGTGTAGTCTTGTTAGGGCTGGCTCTCATGCTTAACAAAATCGCTGGGACAGCCGCATGCCACCCTTTCCCCACTCCAACAATCTCTTTCTCAATGAAGTTTTAAGCGTCACGATTAGTGCGTTCAATAGATCCGCTAGATTGGGGCCTAAATGGAATGTGAAAGTGTTGCCTCACCCCCATCAATTTCATGACATTTTTCATCACCTTCCCAGTAAAATGTGTACCCTGATCTGAATCAATTTGTAAGGGCAAACCCCATCTTGGGAAAACTTCATTCAACATAATCTTGGCGGTTGCATCTGTGGTGCAGTTTCTCAGTGGAAATGCCACAACCCATCTGGAAAACAGATCAACAATCATTAGAATGTATGTAAAACCTCCACTAGGGGGCAGTGGACCTATGAAATCAATTTGGAGGTGTGTCCACGGCCCTTGAGGTCAAGGGGCATGTCCTAAGGGAATTTCCAGCTTAGAAGAAGAATTAACCTTAAGGCATACTAGACATCTCTTACAAAAATCATTGCAAGAAGCCCTCAGTCGTGGCCACCACCAGGTTTTGGAAATCATTGCATGTAGTTTTTCAGGACCTGCATGTGCCAAACCATGATACAAAGACATTAGTTCAGTTCTAGCAGAAACAGGACAAACAAAACGCTCATTAAATTTCCACAGTCCTTCTGCATTTTTCTGAGCTCCTAATTTTGTCCATTGTTCTATCTCTTCAGGGTCATCTTCATCATAGAGTTTAAAAATGTCTCTGGGGGTCTCACTCTCCTGAGGAGCAAGAGCCATAACACTCACGCAAGTCTCAGTCCGTGTTGCAGCCTCTCTGGCAGCAGTGTCAGCAGCTCGGTTTCCTGCGGCCTCAGGAGAATTGTCCGTTGCATTTCCAGTGACTTTGATAACTGCTCCTGTTGCAGGAAGATCACAGGCATTCATAAGTTCTTTTACCTGCTGTTGATGAGAGATCGGCAGACTGGCAGTGGTTAGAAATCCTCTGCGTCTCCACACAGGGCCGAAGTCATGAACAGCACCATATGCATAACGGCTGTCAGTGTAAACATTGACTCGTTTCCCCTGGCCATACTGCAATGCTCGTGTCAATGCGACCAGCTCGGCCACTTGAGCCCCTCCTCCTGAAAGAGAACCACAGTCAACAGTTTCACCATGTTCATTTACAACAGCCCAGCCAGTGAAGTGTTTTCCCTGTTCATGAAAGCTGGAACCATCCACGAACAACTTCATGGCATCAGAAAGTGGTTCAGATTGAAGAGGGCTCTGGCTGTCCGTCTCGATCAGTCGGGCACAGTTGTGTGCAGTTCCTTCTTCTGGAAGTAAGGAGGCAGGGTTGATAGCAGTTTCAATGTCAATATTTATATCCACATTTTTACTCAAGAGAGTGGCCTCCCATTTAGCTCGTCTTTGATTAGAGATAGAGCCTAAACGAGTGTTTGTTAACAATTTCAGAAACATACTGGCGGCAGTAATTCAAAAGACCCATTACTTGCCTTAGACCAGTAACCGTGTTTGGTTTTGGAAGTTCAATGATAGCTTTAACTCGTTCAGGAGTGATGCGTCTGCCGTGCACACCTACAATTTGCCCCAAATAAGTCACTTCAGGCAGTGCTAACTGTGCTTTCTTCAAGTTCACTTTGAATCCCCCGTTTTGGAGGGCATTCAAAACAGTCTGTACAGCAGTCAAATGTTTGAACTTGGTTGGACTAGCAATTAAAATGTCATCCACATATTGTAGGACAACAGATCCGTCATATTCAATTTGTTTTCTTACCGGATCGATGAAGGATGCTAGTACCTGATGAAACAGTGTGGGTGAGTTGCAGAAACCTTGTGGCAAACGACTCCATGTCCATTGGCGACCCCTGCTGGTGAAAGCAAATCTGCCTTGGTCCTCCTTGGCTAGGGGACAAGTCCAAAAACCATTAGAAATGTCTAAAGCAGTAAAAAGACAATGTTCAGATCCTATCTCATGTAGGATAGTTGCGGGGTTGGCCACCAGAGGGTGCATTTTCTCAGACACTGAATTCAGAGAAGTGTAATCAATGGTCAAATGCCAGCTCCCATCCGGCTTTTTGACAGGCCACATGGGAGAGTTAGTGGGAGAGGAGCAGGGAATCACAATCCCCCATTTGCATAGTTCATCTACAACAGTGTCAGCCCCCTGTCGAGCTTCATTTTTCAAAGGATATTGTCTTTTGGCTTCATGCAAAGGACCTGGGATGCTCAGTGGCTGAATCTGTGCTAAACCACAATCATATTTATCTTTTGCCCATACATCAGGAAATTTGGAAATTATAAACTTCCACTCAGAGCGAGTCTCAGTTAGACTAGCAGGTTCAGCCACTGCACATCTCTGCTCATGGTGGGGGCCACTCTGAGATAAGCGAATTGTTTCATTGCAGCCAAGCACTAGCTTATCTTGAGAAAGCAAAACGTCAGCTTCGAGTTCTTTCAGAATGTCAACACCGATTAGAGTCCCTACAGTATTTCTCCCTACCCAAAATTCAGTCCAATATACTTTTTCAGAGATAGAAATGGTTAGAGGGACAGGAACAGATTTATGATATACATTTGTGCCATTTAGACCTTCTGCCCAATAATTTTTGCCACTCTATCACGCTGGGCAATCAAACTAGACCATCCGTCCATCACATTTGGAATTGCCTTTTCATGGTTTAACGGTATACCACCCAGTTTACAAATCCATGAATAGGCAAACACGGATAGATATTCGGCCCTATCAGCGTCTTTTTTGTTCTGCAGCCAGTCAATCTGCTGCATGACGTTCCAATCAGAATCAAACCCCTGACTGACCATTTTCTTAATGAGTTGTGCACATTTCTTTGATTTGAGCTCGTCAGAGCAGAGCTGTTTACAGCATGTGCCCTGCTCGTTTTGGTCAGAACTACTCAGAAAATTCCCTCTATCAGTCATTTTTCTTGGTCACAGTTGAAAATCACTACCGAAAAGATTTTAGCAGCAAATATTTTACGCGGATAAATTAACTATAGCAGCAACAATACTGGATTTCTACCAATTTCACCACAAAGTATTCTTCACAAACATCCTGGTCACATATACTGATCCATACCAATTCGGGTCACAATTTATTTATTTACTTGGGACCGCTCCTGATGCATCCCTGGCAAAACAATCCCTATTGTGTTTTATTTTATTTTATAACTAATATCTGAATCCCTAACTGCCTGATTCACTAAGCTCGGGGTACCCCTATCTGAGGTGGAAGAGATTGAGCAGGTTTACGGTGCCACTGGACCTCCCATCCAGGGACGCACTCTGCCGGGGTGGTGCTACACCAATGCCCACCTGGGCACCCCACAGAGCACGTTTCACTTGCGCTGTTTGCTGTTTTAACCCTTAACAGCTCTCTCAGTGACTTCTTATACTCTCAATAGTATAATTAAATTACTCTTCACTCGCCTCGTCGGAGTGAAGCTCTCCCGCTCCCCTTCAAAATCTCTTCCAGTCAGACAGCCCTAACAATTAATAAAAGCTTCCTACCTTGTTTGCTGATTTGCCAGAGATGTCACCACGGAGTGATTGCCCGCATCCTCCACCAAACTGTTAGGGGTATAACAGTTTTGACCCGGACCAGATATGGAGAAAGAAAACCAGGAGTCGTGAAATTCAATTAAAGAATCAAAATTTACTGAAGAATAGTTTGCAGTGAAATTGGTAGAGCCAGCGGCAAAGCCTCACGAGGAGATCGAAAGCCAACTCGTACCTTACACAAAATCTTACATCAATTATACCATTTGCAAGGACGTACATTCCATTATTTTACTCCTGATTGGCTAAAAGAACATAAAGTCACAACATACAGATATTAAATGGCCTATCAACATTAATCAGCACACTTGTTGTCCACAACCGAGATTTACTTCTGAAGTGACCTCGCAGATGGTCGCGGGGCGTCTTCGAGTCGGCCTGGTGTGCATCCCTGGTTCAAAACCTAGGTAGAAGGTCAAACGCACACACAAAACACTGACGAACGACAGTCCTTCTCTGGGCACAAGACAGCTAGAGCACACATTATTAGGCCATTTAAACCAAAACAGAGAGATAAAATATTCACTCCTCGGGCAGAGGAGAGGGTTGAAATAACATACATTTCTTCCCTAAAGAAATAATAAGAGAAAATTACACTTCTACTATTCAGGTATTATTACATAGGACTTTAAACCATATAATTAGTCATGGAAAGGTAACAATCAAACACAGAATACATCTGGAACACATGTTTAACGCATTCCCCCTGACCCCCTCCTCTGAGAGGCTGGAGAGCATCACAAATAAGCTTATCCCCCAAAAGACCTTCAGCCGACGTGCAGGACAGAGAGACTCTGGAATGTTCCTAAAAGAGACTAATTAACATTCAACACACATATGATTCAAAGTATATTTCAATTATGCATAAGAAAATAGAATTGATTATGTGATCATGCATATAGTTAATTCATCACTTTATTAAAGAAGTTAAGCAACAGAATACAGATAGATATTGATATAAAAGGATATATATACATATTTATATATATATATATGTATTGATATATCTGAAGAGCCAAGGGATTTTGACCCTCACCCTTCACCCTTTAATTCAATGCTCTCCAGTTTAAAATTAACTAAATGCACAGAAAATTGGCAGATGAAATCCTATCCTTGCTGCTAAATCAGTTATGATGTTTATTGAAAATAGTTACTGTAATAATATTTATAAGATAGATAATCAAATATTTAAAATATTTACATGTATATAATTCATAATATAGTTTTTATTTTATGTAAATCGTTGAAGGATTATTCACATGGCATCCCTAATCTCGCCAGATGGCACACCAGCTGGGAAATGCTGGGCTAGGTGTTGATTAAAAGTGCACTCAGTAATTTTTTCCTCATTAAAATTGTTTTTACTCTAAAATAAATTAATTGTATTTTTGAAACATACAGGTATGTGTAAAATCATGACCACTCACATGACACAAGGACTCCAGTCGTATCAATAACCCTATAAAAGCTGTTTAAATCCACATGGAGAAGGTCCCTTCATGGGGGCTGCCATGTTAAGATCTCATGACCAGCCGGATATTTCTTGCTTAATCTCAGTAACCACACCATTATTGGACACTTTTACTCTTGGATTAAATTAATCATGGCTAACTGTGAATAGTGCATTTCTACAATGGCATCTGTTTGATTTTGAATGATGTTGCATCCACAAAGCTAGGTGTCACAGTAATTAAAAAATTGACACAAACTAAAAGGTTACTGAGAGTGCACTTTAAGGGTAAGCTTGTTTGTTTTGTTCAACTGTAATTTATCTTTTTGGACACTATTGGTTGGGTTTAGCGTAAAGTTTTAGGTTAGGGAGGTACATTTTACTCAATACAACCTGTTTAAAATGTACCTTTATAAACTCATCTGATTACTATGGAAGTCCGTTTTGTCCATGGTTTATCACTTTTTTTTCCCATCTTGTTTTCTCGTGACCACGACTTAATTTTTTAGCATGATCTCAACATAACAAAAGTTGTTTTCTCATGATCACGACTTAATTTTCTCTTTTGTTCAAATGATTTCCACTTAAAGTTCCTGTGAGAAAACACCTTTTGATGCCTGGAGCAGCTCATAATACCATTAGGCATATAATTGTCAAAAGTATTGTCAATGACATACACAGTAAATTTTTGTGCATATTGTCTTGGAGTCACTGACACATAGAGGCATGGATGTAGCATCATTTATAATCAATAGTTCTCAGTTACAGATGCCATTGTAGAAATTAATTATTTACTATCAGCCAGGATTAATTTAATCCACAAGTGGAAGAGTACAAAAACAGGGTGGTTACTGAGATTAAAGAGATATTTCACACAAAATTTAAAATTCCCTCATGATTTACTCACCCTCATACCATCCCAGATGTATATGATTTTCTTTATTATGATTTAAAAACATAAATGCCAAGTAGGTATATATGCAGGCTGAGACCTCCAAATGGGGGTTGCTCCAGAAGGGGGTTGCGCTTACTACAAAAGGGGGCTTTGCTTCCACTCATGGATAAGGTTAGGGAAAGTGTTAGGTAAGGGGCTCCCTAGATCTATAATGGCAGTTTGGAGCACACCTTTTGGAGAAATGACTGCAGCTATATCCTTAGGTGTGCGTGAGAAACAGATCAATATTCAAGTACATTTTTAATAAATTCTCCTCCCTGCCCAGTAGGGGGCGAAATGATCAAAGAATGTGAATAAACAAAATCAGAAGGAGAATATAAATGTGAAAGTGAAGTGTTGATTGACTGTGCAGGGAGGATCATTTATAGTAAAAAAGGACTTAAATATTGATCGGTTTCTCACCCACACCTATCGTATCACTTCTGAAAATATGGATTAAAGCACTATGGATCCTATCTATTACTTTTATGTTGCCCTTATATGGATTTTGGTGCTTCAACATTTTGGCACCCATTCACTTGATTTGTGTGGACCTTCAGAGCTGAGAAATTCTTCTAAAAAAAATCAACAAACAATAACAACAATCAATTGCGGTAAGTCATGGCATCATCACATTTACAATAGCCTCTTCATTCAACAGTGAGGTATTCACATGTGATAAATGTAAGGAATTAGTCAGGCTGGCAGAGAAGGTTAATGAGTTAGAGACACGCATCCAAATGCTAGTGGAGGTCAGTGAGAAAGAGACGTGTGTGGTGTCTGGAGAATAGAATAGGATTTATAGACAATTAGAAGGGTTTTTGGTGTAGACTTGACCCGCTACAAGAAATTAACTCCATCCCTCCAGGGAAGGTGCCACTAACCTCTCTAGTAATTTGGCTTATAGTCTTAATAATGATAGTATTTGACTAACTGGGACCCAGGTCAGGAAGCAGACAACTGGTTAATCCGAACATCTGCTAGCTGCCTTGAGACGTCACACAGGTCACATAAACTACAACACATAGAGACTGTATCAACTAGATATCACATAGTGTCTGTTCCCCTACCTACCAAACACAAAACTCTCACTGAATCATTTTGAAAAAGATTATTAAGGTCAAACTTGAACAAAACAAATTAAAGATAAAAATTATATGAAGTTAGGGCTACTAAATATTAGATATCTCTCTACCAAAGCACTAATTTTACATTTGTTTGGATGTGCTCTATTTGACTGAAACCTGGCTTAAACTGGATTAATATATTTGTTTAAATGAATCTACTCCCACAGGTTATTGTTATAAACATGAGCCTCATCTGAAGGTTCGAGGAGGAGGTGTTGCTACAATTTACAATTTTAAAGTGAAGTTTTTGGTGTCACTCAGAAGACAGGATATAAATGTATGTCTTTTGAACTAATAATGCTTAATGTGACCGTCAGATATAAATAAAAAAACTGTCATCTTTTACCCTCGCTACAGCATATAGATGCATTATTCTATTTTCATTGGTGAATTTGCTAAAGTTTTATCAGATCTTGTAGTTACTATAGAAAGACCTTTAATTGTTGGTGACTTCAGCATTCACATAGATAATGAAAATGACACATTGGTATTAGCTTTTATCTATATTCTCAACTCTCTTGGAGTCAGACAAAATGTAACAGGACCAACTCATCACCATAATCTTACGCTAGATTTAATTTTGTCATACGGAGTTGATGTTGATACTATGCAAATTCTGCCACAGAGCGATGACATCTCGGATCATTACCTTGTCTCTTGTATGCTGCGATCAGCTAATGTTACTCAATCTATACCACGCTATCATTCAAGTAGAACTATTCTTTCGACCACTATAGATAGCTTCACTTAAAATCTTCCAGATCTATCTCATACACTCAGTAAACCCCAAAGCCTAGAAGAACTTGATGAAATAACAGAAAATATAAATACAGTCATCTCTAGCACTCTTGATAGTGTCGCCCTCCTTCGATTAAGGAAAATTAAAGAAAAAAGCCCTGCACCATGGTTCAATGATCACACTCATCCTCTCAAGAGAGCAGCGTGGAAAATGGAGTGCAAGTGGAAGAACACAAAATTAGAGGTATTTTGCGGTGCATGGAAGGATAGTTTCTGTAGCTACTAAAAGCTGCCAGGTTAGCATATTTTAGCAAACTCATAGAAAATAACCACAACAATCCTAGGTGTTTATTCAGTAATGTGGCTAAATTGGTTAGGAATAAAGCCTCAACAGAACCAGATATTCCGTTGCAGCACAAAAGTAAAGACTTCATGCATTTCTTTACTGATAAAATTGAAATAATCAGAAATGAAATTGGAATTATACGGTGTCTCATAATTTTCCTAACGTGCAACTTCAATCCTTCAGTGTCGTAGGTCATGAAGAGCTAACAAAAATATTTCAAAAGCCACAACATGTATGTTAGATCCAATACCAACTAAGCTATTAAAAGAGGCATTCCCTGTAATCTCAGATCCCCTTCTTAATATTATTAACTCCTCACTATCCTTAGGACATGTCCCAAGAAACTTTAAAATGGCAGTTATCAAACCATTTATTAAGAAGCCACAACTTGATCCTGGAGAACTGGCTAATTATAGACCAATTTCAAATCTCCTGTTTATGTCTAAAATACTAGAAAAGATAGTTCCGGTAGTTCTGGAGAACCGCTGCCAGGGGCGAGGGAGACCCCTTCTGTTCCCCGAGAACGTGGCGGGCGTTCCGTCCGCCAGGGGCTGGAGGACTGCCTCTGATCCGCCCGAGAGGCGTGGCTGTCGTCCGATAGAGGGTGGAGGAGTGGCCAAGGAACAAGCTGCGGCATATCGGAGAACTGGCGAGTAAGAGTTTTTTTTTCATCTCTCTCTCCACTCTCTCTCTCACTGTCGCTCTGCGTTGGCCTTTTCCCGCTTTTAAATTTTACAGTGTTTTTTGGGGGGTACTACACTGTTACAGGAAGTACTCCCCCATTTTAATTATTTCTGTTTCCCTCCCCTTGTCCCCTCCCTCGTCCAGGTAGATGGGGATGACCTGCCGGCAGACTAGTCGTAAAGCACGCCCTCCCCCAGGGATGTACGTCAGGCCGGGGGCTCCCCAGCCTGAGAGAAGGAGGGAGGAATGTGGCAGGGCAGGGCCGGGTCGTGATCCTACACACCCAGTCCCGTATTAGGCTAATTATGCCTCCGGGATAAAGGTCCACTGCAGGGGATCGTGCGGGAGAGAGAGCTCGTTAACGGACATGTCCGTCATGTGTGTGTTTGTGTCTTCTTTTAAGTTTCTCATTAAAATATTATTTATATTGAAAAGCCGGTTCTCGCCTCCTCCTTTCCATTGATCCCTTTACAATGAGGAATTTTCAAAACAAACAAAAGTATGTAGTGCCACAGGGATCCGTTTTAGGGCCTCTGATTTTCTCCTTGTATATGCTTACCCTAGAAGTATTACCAGGAATCATGGAATAAGTTTCCACTGTTATGCTGACTACTATATATATCTTCAAAAGCTGATGAGATTTCACAATTCTCCAAATTAGCAGCGTGTATCAATGAAATAAAAGATTGGATGGCCAGAAATTTCCTTCTACTCAATTCCGACAAAACAAAGGTACTAATTATTGGACCAAAAACCTCAAAAAATAAGCCGCTAAAATATCATTTGACTCTCGATGAATGCACCATTACATCATCTTCAACAGCGAAGAACTTAGGTGTTATATTTGATCCCAATCTAAGAAATATTGCTAAACTATGACACATATGCTCTGTTGCTGATGCCAAAAATCTAATTCATGCATGCATGACCTCAAGACTAAATTATTGTAATGCATTACTGGGAGGATGTCCAGCAAATTCAATAAATAAACTTCAATTGGTTTAAAATGCAACAGCCAGAGTGCTGACTCGAACCAAGAAATATGATCATATTAGCCCCATTTTATCATCGTTAAATTGGCTACCTGTTCAATTTTGTATTAATTTTAAAATTCTGTTAACTATGTACAAAGCTTTGAATGGTCTAGCTCTGCAGTACTTAAGTGACCTTCTACCATGCTATATTCCATCACGTTCATTATGATTGCAAAATTCTGGCCTGTTAATAGTTCCTATTATATCAAAATCCACAAAAGGAGGTAGATCCTTTTTATTTGGCTCCTACACTATGGAATAGTCTACCTAACACTGTTCGAGATGCAGACACACTCACTCAATTTAAGTCTAGACTAAAGACTCATCTATTTAGCCAGACATACACTGCCCTACAAAGCAAAAAGGCAGTAACTACACAGAGTGCAGAACTGAGAAAAATGACTTTAAAGTTATCCTGTCATCCAGCCTAAGTAGCTGTAGGTAGATTATTGGACATGTGGCTGTTTTGTTACTTTATATTAGCTTATTCTTTGTACATATCAATCCTCATATTTAATTTGATATTTTACCCCTATTTTGCAGTTATTGTATTCTTGCTTTGTATTACTTACCAAAAACGTGGCACCATACCAAGGAAAAAGGCGGTAACTACAGATTCTCCAAAAACTATTTTGCCACAACTTGGGCTCTGGGTGTGTTATACACTGTATTTGAAATAATTGGAACCATTTGTTTTCCTGAACATGGATATACCAAACCCAAACTAATTTGACCATTTTAGGTCAATATTTTCCACCCAGAAGCTGTTCTGATGCTGAAACGGCTGCTTAAAATCTCACATTGCTAAGCTGTGTCAAGGCCCAAATTGGGAAAATTTATTTTGAATAGGACCACATGCTTTTCTAGTTATTGAATATTTTTCCACCGCTGGTTGGATTATAACTTTGTGACATAAACAACAAAATGATGACATGGCATCGGCGATGATGTGAAGTTACAGAGGATAAAGTTACAGCTAGGAGCAGGGAGGATCAGGGGCAGGTAAGCAAAGCTATTTAAAACATTGCCTGTCAATTAGCATAATGCTATCTGAATGGACCTCTGAGAGGAAGTCCCGCCCTGGTGGCTGACAGGTGTTTATATTGTGATAGCCTAGCCTCTAAATGTTTAATCTGTCACTGTTACTTACCATTCTCCGGGTATTTTCTTTTCAGTGCCATTTCGACCATCTTCTTTCCCCGGCTTTGTGCCATCTCAAACAAAATTTGTGTGAAGTTAGAAGTGTGAAATCGCAAATGTTAAAACCATTCCGTGAGGATGCCGCGAAGTCAGCTGTGTGTGTTCACCATGGAAACAGTAACTTCACTGCGCAGCAACATGGTTATTTTTTGTTAGGTAAAACATAACAAGAATACAGTAATGGATGTTACTGTACTCTTGCTTTGTTTCACTAGGGCTTTTTGCAGTTACTGTACAAACGACTACCATTTTTCTCCAAAACGACACACATTTGAGATAAGATGTTTTGTCACATAACAAAGGATGCCTTGAATGTCATGAAAATTATAATAACTCATTTTTGACCAAAAATGCAGTTACTGCCTTTTTGTTTTGTAGGGCAGTACACCTCATTTATCCTTCAACTCACAATTAGGCTGCTTTTGTTAGGTCTGCTGGAATCAGAAACAATGTTCGTGATCTATAACTCTGCAATAAATTGAATAGCATCTATGCTAATATTATTCTATTTGTTTTCCTGTCTCAACCTCGGGACTCCTATCCTGAGGTCACCAGAACCGGCTGAATCCAGCTCCATTCCTGCTTTTTGTTGGACTCCAGTGCTATGTGTCGCTGAGTGATGATGACTATTAGCAGCTGGTGCCAGCCAAACATCACTTCAGTCAATTACGATGGACTTCAGAGAATGAACTTATGCCAACTCCAACCATAAGACATGGAATGCTTCATATGCCATTGCCTGAAACTTGGATTTAGGATAATCCACCATGATGGATTTCAAAGACATTAGTAATTAATCTCACAGTTCTTACAAAATCTTTGTTTAAACACTGACCCTTGACACTTACTTAGTTTAATCATTTTAAACCATGACTTACAATATACATAAGTAATATTGGCATTATATTCATGATGTTAGCCAGCGGGGAACTGGCCCCAACTGTGACTCTGGTTTCTCCCAAGGTTATTTTTCTCAATTAAACAACATCTTATGGAGTTTTGTTTTCCTTGCCACAGTTGCCTTCGGCTTGCTCACTGGGGTTATAAATACAATTATTATTTAATTATAATTATAATTACATTTTAAACACAATTCACAATTGTATTTTATCAAACAACACAATGATGTCTCTAAGACATTATAGATATTACAGTTTCATTTTCTGTTAATGCATGATCTTCTGAAGCTGCTGTAGGGTATGTAGGTCAGGTTTGGGGAATGTATGACCGATATTACTGATAGTAATCAATGATCAATCATACGATGTGACCCGGACACCAATACATGTAAAAACGCCCCAAAAAGGGCTTATATAGTCCAAGAGTTTGGCTTCAAATATATATAGATAATTAAACACAACGAATTATGATTAATTAGGAATATACATCATATGCAGACAGGCTATATTAATTTTAATAACACCTCAATGGAACTGACCTGTAGGCTACCGCAACCAGTCAGTTCGTCCAGCGAACAGCTTTGCTAAATATTTCTGATCAATTCCCTTGAAGGTTTATTCTTAGTTATAAGCTAACTCATCAAAGCACGTTAACTTACCTTGATAATATCAGCTCGTAGCTTAAAATCGCACATTAAAGAGGCTTTGTTTTATGATCAACAAACACAGACAATCAAGCATATAATTGGGTTTAATACGAGGAACTAGAATATATCACTACACTTGACAAACAGACACTTAACATGTAACATAAAATAAACATAAAATAAACAGAGTAGAAGCAATAAGGAAAATAAAGAGATTATTAAGGATAGCAACTTATTACAACAGTTAACCCTTAAGAGCCAGCACATGGAATTACACACTTTAACGCGTTTGAATTTCAGATGAAATAATACTTGCGCAAGGGACTTTTGTGTGCAGCTGAGCAAGATTGAAGAGAGAATTGAAGGGTTGTTCCGAGAAGTTCGAAGCATCTTTGATGGTGACTGTTGAATAGTTGACGAGGGTTCCGGAGGGTTGCAGAAGATCGGGAGGAGAAGTGAGAGATGTAAGATGGCTTGAAGAGGTCCGGGAGAAGTCCAAGGGAGGTCCAGAAGTGAAGTGGGGAAGTTGGGAGTAGCCAAGAAGACGAGAAGATAAGAGAGAAGAGAGGAAGAGAGGAAGAGATCAAAAGGCCAGTGTTGATGCAAGTTATACCCTTCGAAAACGGGTCCCACCTCTCATTGGCTCGACCAATAAGAAGAGTGGAAGTTCCAGGCGGGAATTTGGTTTATTGCCCTTTGTCCTAAGAGTGTTCCTCTTAGAACTAGGAAATATTCTTGTAATGCTAATATGATGTTTTTATCGACATATCATGTACACAGTCATTTCAATCTTCAAAATACCAAGTTATAGAGACCAAATATGACACATATGATTTCAGTTAACCATAGTATGCAAAGTCTGAAACATTAACCCATTAGAGTTTGCAAGAAAACATAGATCAAACAACATTTAGGAAAATCCTGATATGGAACATTAGATACATGTTAATACATTTATCACAGGGATATATACATAGGATATATAGGATTAAAAAGGGTTCATTTCTCCTTCTCAGTAAGGATTGAGTGAGCGTCAGCCCTCTCTAACGTTCCTTTGGAGGTCGTAAAATTCTCCTTTGGGCAGGAGAATGATTCCTTTGTCCCGTCAAGGCTCATTTGCATGTTTATGACCGGGTTTATGACGGTAAGAGATTTTGGGCTGAATGACTCAAAAGATGGTAAACATAGCCGAAATACCATTCTAAGGTGATCTTATATTTATATTCAGCTAGGACAAGTCGTAAGGTTTAATTTGATACCAAGAAAAGTATATTTGGTACCCTTAAAAGTGGATATACACTGTTAGGCTATTACATATAAGGCCTCTTATTAACTATAACAGGTTTTACTACACTACTAAACTAATTTCAACTAGTTTTGATCTATCATCAGACAAATAAACACACAGGGATTAAAACATATTTCATTAGACATACATTTCTAAGTTTAAAACTGAAAGACACACATATTCTCTGTTGCCAACTTCTCACGTGCCCTTTTCTCACGTGGTGAAGCACAGGGTGTCACATGTGCGGGGGTTTTTAGAAAGCACCACGAGGATCCTCTGTAAATAGCGGGAGTGTCTCTCTGTCAATCGTTCATTGTCCTATCACAGACCATTTATTGTGCTCGTGGAGACTAGTTGGCGCTATTGCAGTAATTAGGGGAGTTGGAACAGTAAGTTCTTGTTTTCATGAACCTGCTGAGTTAATGATTATCCTTCATTGATTTCTCCAGACGCTACAGTCCCCCTTTTTGCCAGGTGATGTCCCTGTTGGAGACATCATCGGACGACAATCATCACAATGGCGGATGGCAGGTGAATCATGAGGGTTTTGTAGCAGGTGGTTATTCGGACGGAGGGCTCAATTCGGTGAGGTTCAAAGTGGTCTCTGTCTTGGTCCCCTCTTTCCGGGGGTTCCGTCGGAAACCTACAGACATGGCTTTCGTGAGCTTGGCCGTGGATGTTTGCATCTCGCTGAGCCTCCTGTACAGGAGGAAGGCCAGGCCTAGTGTCAGGAGGTGGCTGATTCCCATAGAGATACACAGCGCAGTGTCCGCTGCGGTCCAGGCTCGGACAACAGGTGAGGTGGTCAAGATGGGCAATCGAGACAAGGCTTGGAGGGCTGTGTCGATAGGAGCAATGTCAATTAACTGGGAGCCCCCTCTTTCGATCCATAGTTCAAGTTCTGGATCTAGGGTGAGGTTTTGATTCTGGAAAAAAAAATGGGATTTCCAGTTCTGTTTCGTATTCTTCACCTGGGAGATGGTATAGTGCCAGGTCATCGAGGTGGAGGATGGCACCTTTCGGGACTTGAATCCACATGCTCTGGTTGGGCAAGGTGAGACGGGTGGCGGTGTCATGCTGGTCGTAGGTGAGTGTAGCTGCGCGCACAGGAGTGTTAACGAGCCACCTGTCGCCTATGATCTCGGCTTGTGTCTCGCTGACTTGAGTGCGAGGCTTGGCATCGGCGGGGCAGCGGGTATCGCTGCCCAGGTGTTGCAGCCCACAGATTCCGTCAGTGTTGTCTCTGAGGAAGGGTTTACTGGGGCAGAGGTAGTGAATGTCTTTGGTCAACGTGCACATGTGCAGTTTTGGGGCCAGGTACAGCCGTGGATCGCTGTCATGGTAGGCTACCACGTCTGGGGTGTGGATCTTGATGTGTGTGTTACTTTTCCAAAACCCGATGTTGACAATGTCCTTGAGCCGGTAGATTTGGCTTGACTCTATGATGGGTAGGTTGGTATAACTTTAAAGTTCGTTTGCTTTGGGTTATCACTGCAACGTTCAAGGTGGGTGGGAGGGTTGGAGGTGACCATAGAGTACCGTGCAGTGCGCCAGTCTTGGCAAGTGCATCGGTTTGGTCATTCAAGTCTTTGTCAAGGCCTGGTTGCCTTGAGTGTCCTTTCACCTTCTTCCAGTAGACAATCATGTTGTGATTTCTTGTGATGTCATCACATTCTTGGAACAGGTGTTGGTGTTTGATAGGCTTGCCATTCGCAGTTTTAAAGCCATTTTGTTTCCAGTTTGGGAGGTGGCATGTGAAACTGAGTCTGGCGTAGTTGGAGTCTGTGCAGATCAGGAGTTCTCTGATGTTATGGGTCGATGCGATTTGCAGAGTTATGAGAATGGCTGCAACCTCCGCATACTGTGATGACTGCGGGCCCAGCTTGAAGTGTTGTGGTGGGCATGGCAGGTCATTTACCCATAATACACCTGCTCCTGCTTGACGAATGCCCTCTTGGTTGTAGGAGCATCCATCGACGTAGGCTGTGGGCATACCTTGGCATGCATTTTCTTCAAAGAACCTGTGACAGGTTAGTTGTTGTTGTTGGGGTTCTTCCACATCCATCGTTGCAGCTGGTGTGTTATCAGAACAGTTCTGGCAGGCAGCCAGGCCGTTGCCTAGCGCCGACTTGTGATTCTGAGCATATCGTGCCTCAACATTGCGCCCTTGGAGGGCCATTAACCACGTGGCTATGCGTGAATTGGTGACCACGCCATCTCGGATACGCTGGCTGTTGAGAAACATGACAGGCTGGTGGCAAGTCTCTATGATAAAATTTTGGGCTCCAATGTAGTTGGAGAATCTCTGGATGGCCCATACAGTGCAGAGCAGAGCTTTTTCACAGTCTGAGAATTTACTCTCGGGTGGAGTGTCTTGCTGGCATATGCGATTACTCTCTTGTCTTGGTCATGCCGTTGGTACAGGCCAGCACTGAGACAGTGGCTGGAGAATCCAGCTTCTAAGTAGAACTCTTTTTGTGGGTCCGGGTAAGCCAGGCACGGAGCGGTGCATAGGTGTCGTTTCAGCTCGTCCATGGCCTGTTCTTGGACCTCTGTCCATACAAATGGGCAGTCTTTCTTCAGAAGGGCAGTTAGAGGTTTTGCAATGTCTGAGTAGCTCTCGATGAACTGCCGCGAGTAATTGCACACCCCTAGGAAACTTCGCAGCTCTGAGATGTTGGTGTGTGGCTTGATGTTTTGAACGGCTTGAATACGGCTGGACTGTGGTTCGATGCCCTGTGATCCTATGAGTAGGCCCACATAGTTGACCTTGGTTTGGCACCACTGTCCTTTGTGGAGGGCGATCTTGGCGCCGGCAGTGGACAACTGGTTCAAAACATAGTCTATTTCTTTCATGTTGTCAGCCACTGTTGTGCTCTTCATGAGAACATCATCTACGTAGATAAGATTGCCTCTTGTTCTGGCATCTGGGCATGCTTTGTTCAGGAAGATGTTGAACTCAGCAGATGAGTTGGCATTGCCGAACGGACACCTTGTGAAAGTGAATTGTCTGTTGCCGAATCTGAAAGCTAGCTTGTGCTGATCTTCTGGATGCACTGGTATGGTCCAGAATCCAGAGGCCACATCGAGTGTAGAGAAGATGGTGGCTCCTCTGATTCTGGGTATTTCCTGCTCCAGCTGAGTCATGGGCCATCGTGACAGTGGCACCTGTTGATTCAGTTTCCTGTAGTCAATGGTGGGTCGCCACTTGCCGTTTGGTTTGAGGACGGGCCAGATGGGGGCAGAATAGGTGCTGTTGCATGGACGGATGACACCTTTTTCAAGCATGGAGTCGATGATCTCTTGTACCGGTTCATGTGACGCGATGGGGATCTTGTACTGCCTGACAAACGTGGGAGGAGCATTAGGGTGCGTTGGGATGCGCACGGTGTGGAGCTCGGTGAGACCACAATCTAAAGAGTCTTTGGCAAATGATGCTTTGAACTTGTAAAGGACTCGTCTGAGTTCTTGTCGATCTGCATCATTATTAAGTGCGTCAGCGTCATTTAGAATTTGCTGAACTTGAGACTCAAATCCTGGATACGGCTCCTCTGTCGGTGTGTCGTCTGTCGTGTTGGCAGGCAAAGGTGCGGTAGTGTTATCAATCTCGCAGGCAGGCTGTTTGGAGACTGTGTATACTGCAAGGTGTTGGTCCTTTGTCAGTTCTGTTCTGCATACCTGGTCTTTGTCCACTGGCATGACTGAAGTTATGGAGATGATCTTGAAGGGGGTTGTGAAGACGGTGTTGTCTGTGTGCCCTTCGGGTATCATTGAAGCTGGGATGGGCCCAATGATTGGTAATGTTAGTTCAAAGTCATGAAAGTTGTGGCTCACTAGCCATCCTGCCCGGTAGGCTTTTGGAATTGTGATGTCCATTGCCATGCAGTTGTTGAAGAGGATGTAAACAGCACGGGATGACACTTCAGTGAGGGGCGTGGCTTCCAGCGTGAGTCCAAGTTCAATGCATTCGGGTGAAGATTGAAAGAAACCCAGCGTGTGGTTTAGTGTTTGACCACAACGCATGTTGAGCCGAACAGCGACCCCTTTGGTGTATGCTGGTACTACAGTTTCCTGTTCATTGACCAAGGTGCAGACCTCTGGAATGGTCTGGCCTGACCGGAGATTTGCAGTGTTGGTTGGAATCACAGGAGGCTGTAAAGTCAGTGGGGCCCACAAGACCTCATTAATAATGTCTACATGAGCGTTGAGGCGAATCAGAATGTCTGCTCCAATGTAGACATCATGGGGCAGGTCTGGAAGGACTAAGAAGTAGTGGGTCAGACATTGGTAATTCCACTTCAAGTTCAAGGCGCAGATCCTTTTGGCAGTCACCATTGTTGATGGACCTGAGTTCAAAGGGAAACGGGTGCGGTTGCTGGCAGATGGAAGGTCCGGTGTGTCTTCAATGAGAGCACTGTATAGTGAGAGGCTGATGGCTGAGTTGTCTGCCCATAGTGCAAGTATGATGTCAGTGGTAGTTACACCATTCAAGTGCAGGTCAGCTGTGACCTTGGGGCAGAAGGAGTCAAAGTCTTGGGTGAGTTGAAATGTGCAGAGTAGCGAACTTGAATCTCGCTCTGGTGCTGATGCTGTGTCACTGTGTGAAGAATTGTGTTGTCCACTGCAGGATGTGTGGTTGTCAACTGCAGTGAGTGGGTGTCGCTGTCACTTGGTGATGTGATAGCTGGTTCGGTAGTCTGTGTCTGAAGAGCAGTGCTCTGGGTGCTTGGTTCAGTAGGAGGGCAGTCAGTCATGAGGAGTCTGACCTGTCCTCTTTGTCTTTCTTGCGAGGTGTTCTATAAAGCAGCTCTTTCAAAACCTTCAGGAGCTCTGCGGCCTCTGATGTGGCCTCACTGTTTTTCTTTGAGGGAGGCTCAGACTTGGACTTGGCTGGGGCATGCCAGAAGGGTTTCCGCTGCAGGATGTCTGGGCTGGACGTTTTAGTCGATGGGGTTCGGCTCTTTCTGGGCCGTCGGCTGGCTTCCCACGTGGCTCCACCCTTTTGGTTGTGGGGGGGCCGTGGGCTGCCGTAGGATCTTTCAAAGCGCCCGCTCTGGTGCTTAGGACGAGCACCATCACAGCTGCGCTGCCCTCTGCTGGCTTGCAACGGTTTTGACTCATTGTTAAAAGTTCTGTTACTGTGGTGCTGTTGGGCACCCTCTAGTGTTTGCTCAGAGCGCTGATCAGTGACAGGGCAAATGGATGGAATTTTTACAGTCTTTTCAGAAGCAATTTTCTGCTTGATGAAAGCTTTATGGGCCAAGTCTCACAGTTGTTGGTAGTTTGTTTTGACAGTCTCTGGTTGACGGTCTAGGAAGCTGCATATGTCACAGCTAGATGTAATTCTGAGCAGGTACAACCTGTCCCGCATGGTCACGTGGGGAACAGTGTGCAAGTGAAAGTCTATGTCTTGCAGGTAGGCGTGCACGTTGTGGCCTCCTGCAGGATTTGGGGTGAAAGTAGGGATGTTTCTGGCCAGCTTGTCAAGTTCTTTGGGAGCCATGCCGTGGTTAGTAACCAGGCTTTGGTGTGCGGACTCCCACACTTTTGTTGCTGACTGGGGTTCTTGTAGGCTGGTTGGTGACATGTTGAACAGTGGGCTTTCACCCCCCTTTTCAGCTCTGAGCTCTTGGCTGAAAAGCTTGGTCTTACTGGTCAGGGGAAACTCTGTGGTGTGCGTTTCCCTTTTCTGTTCGCTCTGCAGTCTATAAGAATGTTTCAGTTCTCTGTGAACAGTGTCAAGTTCATATTGGAGATGGTCTCTGTGCTGAATAAGTTTATGGATTTCAGCTCGGGCCATGTTCAGGTGCTTTTCACAGGCCCTGGCTTTAGCATCTCTGTCTTTTAGTGCAGTCTCTGCTCTTGCAAGGAGAGACTCGCCTTGTTGCAGCTTTTCGTCGAGTTCCTCTCTGGCTGTTCTCTCCGTCTGTTCTCTTTGGTCTGTATCCAGGAGAACATTTTCCAGGGCATTTTGAAGTCTCTCTACTTCCTCTTGCTGTTCCTTGGTCTCGAGGCGTAGCTGATCTAGATGATTCTGAGTTTTGGCTTGGTTCCTACGGGCCTCCTCAGCTTGGAGTTTTAGCAATGCGGCCTCCTGCTCCAGGTCGAGGTTGCTTTGCTCATTTATCCGTGCCTGGGCGATGAGATTGTGGGCAAGACTTCCGAAGATCTTGGTCCATTCTTTGTGGTTGTAGCTCTGTGTTGGATCGTGGGCCATCAGGCTGTCCAATTCGGCGTCCAGTTGCTCTCGACCTAGGGGCTGTAGGTCCCTGGCGTCCTTGGGTAGGACGGTGTCCGTCATTGCGCTCAACCAGGTCTCGAGGTGATCCCAGTGGGCTGCGGGACTGGACGAACGGGACATACTGGCTTACTATAGGCGAGAGAAAAGAACAGCACACACAAAGAGGCCAATGCAAGTACGTGTAGGTTTAGCGAGCTACAATGAGGTGGCTATTATAAGCCGTAATTTTGACTAACTGGGGTAGACAGTTAGACAGTTAGGTGGGCCGAATTTCGCAGGTCAGTGCAGGTCTGAATAAAGGTTTTTGACAAGGCGGCAGCCCACAAGGGTTATCTGAGGATGCGGGCTGCCTGTTTTTCTCTTTATTCAGTTTTCCTTGATGGCTCCTGTAGGCTCTGTCTTAATGTGAACTGGAAGTACACACTACGACAGAACAGAACAGCAGAATAAAGTAGAACTCAATTAATGTTAGGAATAGATAGGCAGGAGAAAAGGGCCTAAGTCTACCACCACTGCTAGGGTTTATGATAGGACCAACAGGGTGGGGCGCTATCGAGGTATAAACCCTAGGAAGATGGTGTGGCTTAGGGGAGAGAGAGAGAAAAAAAAAGAAATGGGCCGAATGCTTAAATGACCGGGGGAATGTCTACTATTATGTGGCCTATACTGGTGGGTGGAGTTTACCTTCTTTTAGTTTGCCTGGGGTGAATCGGTGTCACTCTGCTGGGGACCAGCGCGTGGTCAATCTTTCCAACGGTCCCGAACACTGGACCGCAGTGTCCCCGGGCCCTCTGCTACTATCACGGTGCGCCCTCTCAAACAACTTGACTTTAAACACAACCGGCAACACCAGGGTGTCAACTGTCAGACGGCACAACAAGATTTGGATTTTCCCTAGAACCCTCGTAAGAGTGGCCCCTCTTCAGGCCCTGGTTTAGGTAATTATTCCAAACTTGCCGTGTGTGTCGACTGACGGGGTTGACTTTCCTTTGGAGTGAAAATTGCTGATGTCGTTGCGTGCCGCACCAATGACAAGAGACAGAAGAGTCCGAGATTAACATACGGCCAGCGTCGGTAACGCCGGTCGGATAAACCAGCTTGCTGGGAACCACCAGAGATGACTGTCGAATCACCACAGCACACTAGGGAATTCTACATGCAAATACAGAACAGGATTTAGCAAGTGAAAGTCTTAAATTGAATTAAGGCTTTCTTGTTTAAACCAAATTGAGTAATTATGTGCATAGAAATAACAGGCAAATGCTTTACCAAATAATGATAAATAAAGAGGAAATTTGATAATGATGTTAATTATCAAACCAATCCAACCACAAGAAAAGACAGAAGTAAACAATGGACAGACAAACTTAATTTAAATTAAATTCAAACTTGTTAAACTCAATTTAAATAAGCGTGTAAAAGGATGTCAAGTAGCATCTAAGATAGTAAGGATACAGTCGTAATAAAGTATCAAAGAGGGAGAGGAAAAAAGAAATAAAGAAAAAAAAATTCTTTTTTTAAAAATTAAAAAAAAAAATAATAATATTAATAATAATTAAATCACATTAATTAATAATAATTGAAATGAGAGACTTAATTCAAATTTACATTCGAAATGTGTTTGTTTCAAACCAAATTTGAATAAGTGTAAGACAAGTTAGAGATCAGAATTATATCCGATGATAATCACGATTGCTGTAAGATATCAGTGATTGCATCTGAAATAAACCAACTGGAAATTGACCACTTTAGAACAGAACGCAAGGAGGAAGGAAGTGATAAATCGAGTTAGGAGGGGAGGCCACCAAAGGGGGCGCCATTTCCTCTAAGTGGGCATTAGTCACTGTAGTGAGACTTAACTTTAAATTTAAATTCAAATCTTGTTTGAAACCAATTAAGTGTAATAGTCGGAGGTAGAAGAATTGTTTAACATCCAATAATATTAGCACAAGCAAAGCTTGTATCTGCAAACATGGATTGACAGTTAAACCGCCCTGTAGGCCTAAATCTTCACAGGGAGAAAGGGTTTGAGAAAAGAGATGACCTACAATGAATGTCCACACGATGGCGTACTTGTGCTCGTGCACAATGACGTCATGGGGTGGGAGTAATTTACGAAAGCAAATTAAATAAATATATATGACCTGTCTGCTAATGTCCACACGATGGCGTACTTGCGCACGCGCAAGATGACGTCATGGGGTGGGAGTAACTTGAAAACTAATCAAGCACTTACAGGTTGCCCTCTAGTGTTTGTCTGCGGAATAACACTCCCGTGTGATGTCAAATCAGGGAGAGAGTTCTCATGCTTGGATTTTCTGCCAAATCACAATTATTCAATTGAAACCTCAGCGGGTCTGTTTTTTTTCTTTCTTTTTGGTGCTATGCTTCACATAAACGGCGTGGCAGATTCTTTTTTTCCTGCACTACGAGTAAATGTTTACAACAGGAATTGTACATCTGTGTTCGGCTCCTATACACATTAGAAATATAGCACTTATTCAAAATGTATTAGGTTTTCGATTGATTAGCTACGTCAATGTAAACCAGGAGTAATTTTATAACGTTTATAATCTCAGGCCTTACTAATATGAGAAAAGGAGCATCGCTTCCCTCAATCTTCTATCGCCCCGACAGAAGAACATCGTTCTGAACAGGGGGTATTGTAATATTAAAATATAGCGCGTCTTCACAGAAGCAATTTTAATATTATGAACTGCAGTTTACTTTATCACTCAACAGTGGCACCAAACGTTTAGACATTATTTAGCAACTTGTTAATCGTGCTGAACTGAGACGGGCTTTTTGTGCCTTTCAGTTCGGCGCGTTCGCGTACAAAATTAACAACAAAAATACACAAAATTGCCAATGCATTCGTTCACAAAACAAAGCTTAAAATGTGCCCGCATTAATCTCCACCATTATAAGTAGGGTATGTAGGTCAGGTTTGGGGAATGTATGACCGATATTACTGATAGTAATCAATGATCAATCATACGATGTGACCCGGACACCAATACATGTAAAAACGCCCCAAAAAGGGCTTATATAGTCCAAGAGTCTGGCTTCAAATATATATAGATAATTAAACACAACGAATTATGATTAATTAGGAATATACATCATATGCAGACAGGCTATATTAATTTTAATAACACCTCAATGGAATTGACCCGTAGGCTACCGCAACCAGTCAGTTCGTCCAGCGAACAGCTTTGCTAAATATTCCTGATCAATTCCCTTGAAGGTTTATTCTTAGTTATAAGCTAACTCATCAAAGCACGTTAACTTACCTTGATAATATCAGCTCATAGCTTAAAATCGCACATTAAAGATGCTTTGTTTTATGATCAACAAACACAGACAATCAAGCATATAATTGGGTTTAATACAAGGAACTAGAATATATCACTACACTTGACAAACAGACACTTAACATGTAACATAAAATAAACATAAAATAAACAGAGTAGAAGCAATAAGGAAAATAAAGAGATTATTAAGGATAGCAACTTATTACAACAGTTAACCCTTAAGAGCCAGCGCATGGAATTACACACTTTAACGCGTTTGAATTTCAGATGAAATAATACTTGCGCAAGGGACTTTTGTGTGCAGCTGAGCAAGATTGAAGAGAGAGTTGAAGGGTTGTTCCGAGAAGTTCGAAGCGTCTTTGATGGTGACTGTTGAATGGTTGACGAGGGTTCCGGAGGGTTGCAGAAGATCGGGAGGAGAAGTGAGAGATGTAAGATGGCTTGAAGAGGACCGGGAGAAGTCCAAGGGAGGTCCAGAAGTGAAGTGGGGAAGTTGGGAGCAGCCAAGAAGACGAGAAGATAAGAGAGAAGAGAGGAAGAGATCGAAAGGCCAGTGTTGATGCAAGTTATACCCTTCGAAAACGGGTCCCACCTCTCATTGGCTCGACCAATAAGAAGAGTGGAAGTTCCAGGTGGGAATTTGGTTTATTGCCCTTTGTCGTAAGAGTGTTCCTCTTAGAACTAGGAAATATTCTTGTAATGCTAATATGATGTTTTTATCGACATATCATGTACACAGTCATTTCAATCTTCAAAATACCAAGTTATAGAGACCAAATATGACACACATATGATTTCGGTTAACCATAGTAAGCAAAGTCTGAAACATTAACCCATTAGAGTTTGCAAGAAAACAAAGATCAAACAACATTTAGGAAAATCCTGAGATGGAACATTAGATACATGTTAATACATTTATCACAGGGATATATATATAGGATATATAGGATTAAAAAGGGTTCATTTCTCCTTCTCAGTAAGGATTGAGTGAGCGTCAGCCCTCTCTAACGTTCCTTTGGAGGTCGTAAAATTCTCCTTTCTTTGGGCAGGAGAATGATTCCTTTGTCCCGTCAAGGCTCATTTGCATGTTTATGACCGGGTTTATGACGGTAAGAGATTTTGGGCTGAATGACTCAAAAGATGGTAAACATAGCCAAAATACCATTCTAAGGTGATCTTATATTTATATTCAGCTAGGACAAGTCGTAAGGTTTAATTTGATACCAAGAAAAGTATATTTGGTACCCTTAAAAGTGGATATACACTGTTAGGCTATTACATATAAGGCCTCTTATTAACTATAACAGGTTTTACTACACTACTAAACTAATTTCAACTAGTTTTGATCTATCATCAGACAAATAAACACACAGGGATTAAAACATATTTCATTAGACATACATTTCTAAGTTTAAAACTGAAAGACACACATATTCTCTGTTGCCAACTTCTCACGTGCCCTTTTCTCACGTGGTGAAGCACAGGGTGTCACATGTGCGGGGGTTTTTAGAAAGCACCACGAGGATCCTCTGTCAATAGCGGGAGTGTCTCTCTGTCAATCGTTCATTGTCCTATCACAGACCATTTATTGTGCTCGTGGAGACTAGTTGGCACTATTGCAGTAATTAGGGGAGTTGGAACAGTAAGTTCTTGTTTTCATGAACCTGCTGAGTTAATGATTATCCTTCATTGATTCCTCCAGACGCTACACTGCTTTGAAATGAAGTGTGTTGTGAAAGTGGCTATGCAAATAAAAAAGACTTGACTTGACTTTGTTTTTGTTCAGCAGATGAAAGAAAGTCATACACATCTGGGATGGCATGAGGATGAGTAAATGAGGAGACCAAAAACAGCTTTTATACGGTTTCTGATCTGACTTGAGTCTTCAAATCATGTGAGTGCTCATGTTTTAATACAATTATTTCAAAATTGCAATTGATTTATTTTGGAATACAAATTTTAAGTGGAAAAAATAATGAGTGCAACTTTAGGAGTGTTTAAGCACATTGTAGGTACTGTAATGACTGGATAATAATCTCAATGCCCTGATATAAAATATACCAAAACTGACTTCAAAATGTTACCTGTTGGACAATATTCTAAGATAACACCCTGAATCCAATATTGTATGTTGGATTCATTACTTGGAAATATCAGGATTTGAATCTGACAGACTCAAACTAGGTTGCTCCACAAGTGAGTTTAGACTAAAAATGGATGAGGGTCTGCACTCTGAGGATTACGAAATGACAGCTACATGCACTGACATTGTGAATGAGAAAATTATTTATTCAGAGATTACTATATCTATACATGACTTTAGAGAACCTTTCATTTCATGGTTGATGCTTTTCAGAACAAGATTTTGTTCACAGGAACTATAAAGTGTAGCCCCTGGAATAATTCAATATCTTAAAGTAGGAATGTTCCAGCTCTTAAACAAACACAAAATATATATCACTGGTTAAGTTTTATTCCAATCAATGGGTACCTGTTGTTCACAATTTTATCTAGGGCCACAGTTCATCTCTCAGCAGCAGGTGCTTTGACTTAAATTGTCTGACTCATCTTTGCAGATTGAGCTTTCTTTGGAGATGCATTAACCTTTCACAGCTGCTGCTTATGCTGGGAGTTCATGATTACCTTGTGTGCTGAACACAAAATAGAATAGTTAAAAAAAGTCAACCACAAAAGTAAGGCACACAGTTTAAGAAAATACAGTTCAGTCACAAGATAGGCTTTAAATTATGCCTAGTGCTTTGTTGATTAATGGTAATTTAATCATTTTTTTATGACCTTTTTATTACATGATAACTGAAACAGAAAAATGTAGGTGCAGCCCAGCTACTTTGCAGTTTAATTGATGCTTAAAGGAATAGGTCACCCAAATAGAAAAATGCTGTGATCATTTACTCACCCTTGTTCCAAACTGATATTACTTTTTCTTCTGTTGAACACAAAGATGATGTTCTTTTCTTTCAATGAAAGTGAAGTGAACAAGAGCTGTAAAGCTCCCAAAATGACATAAAGCATTATAAAAGCACCATACAACAGTCCTTGTGACTTGTGTACTACATATTTCAAGTCATCTGAAGCCATGATAGCTTTGTGTCAAGAACAAAGCGATATGTAAGCTGTTATTCTAAAAAATCTTCTCCCGGAGCTTGACTGCCCCTGGTCACCATATATATTTTTGATATTTTTAGGTCAAACCGTTCTTGTCTGTCAGTCATATAATGCAGGTCTATGGTCACCACCTCAAAGAGCATGCACAGAGAAGTCCAAATTAAACATGATTTAATGACTCGTAAATGTAAGTACACATTTGTCAGACTCTCGTGGGTGACGCAAGGTCAAGGGAACTGAGCTTGGGGAAAATGGGGAATGTGGACCCAGTTGCAGAAATGAGAGCTCAGTCAGGGAATATACTCAATGTCTTTTAATTAGACCAGAAGGTAATTCCACAAAAATACAAAAAGTTAATCCAAACTGAAAAAATCTCCAAAATGTCTCAAAAAGTCAATAGGGGAAAAAATATAACATAGTTACCAACAGAAGATCCCAAATGTTCCAAAGGTTTTACAAACATCTTAACAAAGTTCAGAAACCTCCAAGGGTAATAAAGTGTCCTCAAAACAACAGAAGCCTAGAGGTGTTGGTCTCAACATAACAAACACTGAGCAAAGAACAGAGAAACAGAGCAACTTAAATACACTCACAAGAAATGAGGCACAGGTGAAAACAATGACACATGATACAAAGGCGGGAAACTGAAATAAAATGCAATGAGGGCCTCTAGTGGCCAAAACTAGTCCATAAACCTAACACACATTGATGGCCTAAGACACGAAACGAGGGGTTTGTGTGAGAAAACGAACAGTATTTATATCGTTTTTACCTCTTGTAAGCACAGCCACGTCCAAGTGATCTGAGGGCGTGGGCGCTTCGGTCTGCACAAGTGCCGGAAAGCGCCGGAAGTGATCTCTCGTGCGTGTACGTCACTCATTGATTACACAGATTTTTCAGAAGTCTAAATCGTCTTCCATTGCGATTTCCTGTATATCTAAATATGTTTAGATCTTCACAGTGAAAGGTAACATTTCTGAAATCTCTGTGCATTCTCTTTGAGGTGGTGACCATAGACCTGCATTATATGACTGACAGACAAGAACAGTTTGACCTAAAAATATCAAAATTGAAACTACTGCGGAAACAAAGACACCTACATCTTGGATGCCCTTGAGGTAAGCTAAAACATACCAAAAATTTATTTCAAAGTGAACTATCCCTTTAAGGGAGATGGAAAATATTATAAGAAAAAGATGATCTATGAGATGTCCTAACCAATATTGTCAAATAAAGCAGTGTCGGTCATTTATTTGTCTTCTTATTTTCCCTTTTCCAGAGGAAGAAATTGACCAGCAAAGCTTTCTACTTCTTGACGACACCACCATAACAGCACTTATACCAAGAATTGGCCAAAGAATACAATTTTACAATTATTTCAAACAGTTGCAAACTGTGAGTAATTAAACATACAATGCCTTTTACATGCTTCAAATGTAAAAAATTCACTCCGAACCACAACGAATATTTCTTACATCTTAATGCCATTCATGGCATTAACAGTTCGTCAAATTTTTTCTGTTGCTGTGAGAACAACTGTAGTAGAACATTTGCATACATGTGGTCATTCAAAAGACATCTGTTGAGAGATCACATGCAAGCAGATGATAGGCCAACAAAGTAAATATTTTCATCTGCCTCTTCTGAAGTTTCACATCAACATACAGCTCCATCCACTAATGTGCAAACATCAGACACTGAAGATGTGGGGACAGAGGAAGAGTGGGATGACTTTGACAAAGAAGAAATAACTAACCGTTTAGCTTTGTTTCTTGCAAAGTTGAGAGCTAAATCTTCTCAAACATATTCTGCCGTCAACTTTGTCGTCAAACAAACTGCAAGTTTAATTACAGATATAGTTGGTGGTCTACAGGAGAAGACCATGTCCTTGTTTCAGCGCTTTGGACACCAAAATGACCTAGCAGTAAAAAATTTGAAAGCTCAATTTGAAATTGCTTCTGAGCCATTAAAAGAGCTTGAATCTGAGTACAAGCAAATGAAATACTTCACAAAAATGGGGTGTTTCATTGAGCCTGTTGTACAGTATTTTCCAGGGGTATCCTATTTTCAGCGGCATGACTCTACATCTGGAATGGTTAAACAGACGGCAGTACCTGATACATTTCAGTACATTCCATTGCGTCAACTTCTGAAAAAGTTCTTGAAACACCTGGAACAATGCCAAACATCATTGACTATCAAAACACAGAGCGTGATGCAGGAGTATTACAAGACTTTCATGATGGAGAGCTTTACAAAAGCCACTCCTTGTTTTCCAAAGAGTTTTCCATTCCACTTCTTTTGTACAACGATGATTGTGAGACGGTTAATCCCTTGGGCTCCAAAACTTGTGTGCACAAATTAGGATTGATATACTTCCAGATCAAATGTTTGCCCCCCATGCTGTTGTCTTCTCTGTCTTCATGCTTTCTGTTAGCTGTGTATAAATCAGATGATGCTAAAACATATGGCATTGACTCTGTTCTGCAACGTATAACTGACGATATTATGGACTTAGAAGAAAAGGGACTCCTCATTGACACTCTGGTACTCTGGTAACTACCATTTTCTGGTACTGTTAAGATCAGCGTGGCACAAGTTTGTGGTGACAACTTAGGACTGAATTCACTCCTTGGCTACTCAGAAAAAGTCAGTGCTAACCACTGCTGTCGCTGGTGTAAGGTGCACAAAGAAGATTTGTGGAGTCAGACTGTGGAAGACCTAGAGATGGTTTGCAATGCTCAGAATTATGCAGAAGACTTGTCATCCAACAACCCTTCAGTAACAGGACTCAAACGAAAATGTGTCTTGGATGATTTGAAGTACTTCAGTGTTGTGGACAATGTAGCTCCGGACATCATGCATGACATTCTTGAGGGAATTGGACCTTGGAATTGAAGTCAAATTGGTCTTGGCATCCTTGTTGGCTGAAGGGCTTGTGAGTTTAGAAACACTGAACTACAGATTGACAAGTTTTGATTATGGATTTCCTGATAGTTGCAATAAACCTACTGTACTGGGACAACATGAACTTAAGAACCCTGACGGGGCAATGAGACAGACTGCTGCTCAAATGTGGTGAAGATAGAAAGGAAAAGAGAGAAGAAAGAAAACAAATCAGAAAAAGGGGGAAGGAAAAAAAAACAACTAAGAGAACTTGATTTCAATTAAAACAAAGTTTCACAAAGAGAAAAAACTGTTGTGTCCGTGTTAGCACTCACTCCCGATCGTTTGACTCGATAACATTTAATCCACACTTCAATTTTCAAATCTTTCAAATCTCTGAAATCCAAAAATTAGTTATGTCCTTTCCTATCTATTTTTCTGTTTTAGGGCTTTATAGGTGGCACAACAGAAGCAGCTTCATCAACCTTGCTCTCCCCAGAGGAGCTTCCTCAAAATCTCCTGCTGTCTACAATGACGCAAGCAGATACAGGGCTAAATTCTAGTTATTCTACATAAAACGTATTTCTTAATGTTATACATTTTCTTATACTCTGTTCAGAACAACACTCTTAAACTCAACAGATATAAAAAAATAAAAATACTCAATTTACATATTTATGCATACTATAACACTTTCTTTGTCTCCTTTTTTCTAGCTTCAACTTGGACTACTAGTAACCTGGGTCACACCTTCCCCTCCTGAATATATGCACGTTGAATGATATACACTATTTTGGATGATAACCAGGAGTTTTTCTACAAACAGCGTTCACAAGTTTTGACCTTCTTTTCCACTGTCTGTGACATTTTAGGCCAAAAGGATCTGTACCTCACCAATTCCAGAGTCCTCTCGATGCCCAAATGCCCCATGTCATCGTGAAGTCTCCGCAACACACTTTTCCTTAGACCAACAGGTAACAGTAGTTGATCGTGAGGATCTCCGTGCTCCTGCCTCTTTCTATAAAGTACCCCATTTCTCAGCTCAAGTCGCCTCCACTCTCTCAACACAAGACTACATCAGGTGACTGAGCCCTCTGGGTACGAGGCTTAGTCCCATTACTCATCCACTCAATTATCACTTTGAGCTCTGTGTCTTTCCCCTGCCATTCCACTAATGTGGTCAGCGAGAGATGAAAGAGGTCTGGAAGACCATGCTCATCCTCACAATGAACTCATTTTGCAAGGCATCCACATGATGAGTGAGGGACTCAACTAATGCAATTGAGGAGTGTGCCAAACCAGTGTCTTCAAATAACCCAATCACCTGGTGTCTCTCACAGATGGCTTTTACAGCATCCGCCATAAGGGCACAAGACTCGCTCCCAGGCTCTGCAAGGTGGTGGAGTGTAAACTGCTTGATTAGATAATCCAAGGGTTCACCATACGGATGCCGGGAAAGCCCATCTGCCTCCTGATTTTGGCTTCCTGATCTATATCGGAGCTTAAAGGTGTAGATCGATAAGCTAGATAAACAGCGGTAGCTGGTAGCATCAAGCTTCATGGAAGTTGGAAGCTATGTTAGTGGATTACTGTCTGTTACAACGGTAAAGTCAACTTACCGTAACTTTTGCTGTGACAGCCCACTTTAACGGCAAAAATTCAAGCTTATGAGCTGCGTATTTTGCATCACACTTTGCCCTGCTAGCAAAATCTATTATTCGCATCTGCCCATCCTGGTACAGTGTTGCACCAAGCCCTGTGGCACTGGCATCAGTGTGGAGTATATACAGGAGCTTGGGGTCTGCAAACCCCAGAACAGGTGCAGAAGTTAGCTTGCATATTATGACGTCAAAGGCATTCTGGCACTCAACAGTCCACCGATCACCAAACTCCTCTTTGGGATTAAAGTATTTTCTCTCCTCCCTTTTCTTACTGCAGCCCCTACAAAGTGGAGGGTACCCTTCCTTAAGAGACTTGAGAGGTTTGACTATTTTCGAGTAGTCGCACACAAACTTTCTGTAGTACAGAAAAGTTTTTAAAGCTTCACCAGAGACACCAGGTGATTGGGTTAATTGAAGACACTCCTCAATTGCATTAGTTGAGTCCCTCACTCATCATGTGGATGCCTTACAAAATGAGTGACTGTGTCAGTCTCTACCCTGTCCTTCGAGACAATGTGGCCCAAGTATTTGACCGATGTCTGGAAGAAACGGCACTTTTCAGGCGACAACTTCAGCCCATATTCTTTAAGTCCGTTTAGGACTTGTAACAACCACAACTCATGCTCTTCTAGGGTTTTCGAAAAGACTATCTGGTCATCAAGAAAGACTAATACCTGTTTCCTATTGAGATCACCCATGCAACGCTCCATTAGCATCTGGAACATGCTTGGCGCATTTGTGATCCCTTGAGGCATCCTATTTAATTCCAAGAATCCAAGTGGGTATACAAAAGCGGTTTTGCAATTATCAGTCTCTTCCATTTCGATTTGGTAGAACCCAGACTTTAAATCTAGCACTGAGAACCACCTTGAGCCTGTGAGCACAGAAGAGATCTCCTCTAAGTTAGACAAAGCGTATGCATCCTTAATTGTCTGGGAATTTGATTTCTGAAGTCGATACAAAGTCGTACCGACACATTCAGTGTCCACTGAAACTTTAGGACAGCTCGTTTAGGCTCTTCTAAGAGCACAAAAAGACCAGGAAAAAACTAATTGTTGGGGCTGTGAGTAGCTACCTTTCCCCTGTAATCCATCATAATGACAAATAATTTTTGTGAAAGGTAGCATACAAGAGAAAGAGATAGATTTTTTGCTTGATACAGGTACAGAAATTACAGTAATTCCTACAAAATTAGCTAAAGGTTTAGACATCCCGTACAAGAAAACCAAACTTTCTTTAACTAGCGTAATAGGTGAAGATTCTGTTTTGTATGAATCCCCCGCCCATAGATGTACAATTTGGCCCAATTCATTACTATTCTGGTAAACTTGACATAGTCGCTCAAGGTATGGGCACATGCCTCAGAGCAGTACAGGCAGTTCATCTAGCGCTTCAGGCTTCATCAGGAATGGTGTTAGGACAGAGCCAACTAAAACAAAAGAAAAGGAAAAAATACACAGAGACTCACATACGGGAACCTTCAGTCATCCCTCAACATGATCAAGATTGTCATACTAATAACCATCCAACAAGACATTCTTGATCTTTCAGCAAAATTACACCAGATGACTGAAGAGAATTCTTCATGGTTCGGAAACTTATTAGGTAAACCCTGGCTGTGGATCAAGGAAATAGCAATTCTGCTGTTGTTTCTTCTACTGGCGTACTATATATGCATCTACAGTATCAAGTGTTTCATTCAACAAATGAATCACGCCCATCACGAAGAAATGACAGTTCCAAATAGAAAAGACTATTACCCGTAAGAACTTCACGGACCCTAATTGCATGTTTGATTCGGTGTCAGCATGCAATTACAGAAAATCAACACCGAGCATGCGCTATGTGCCTGTAACGATCACAGGTTACATGAATGAACTTTTAAGTGTTAAAATTTGTATTTTGTGAGAGTTATTAGAACTCTCAAAGAGGGGACTGTTGTATTACATATTTATTAAATGTTTAATTTAGGTTCCAATACATTAGTTTATAAACTGAGAAAGTTTAGTAGATTGAATTTAGTATTTGTGGTATAGTCAGGGTTTCCAGCAGGAGATGCCTGCCTGTCCTGATCTCTCTATTGTAAGTTAAATTAGTCGGATTGCTGAGAATACCACCTTTTGTCTTTAAATGACTCTTGGAGCCCCTGACCCAGTCGTTGAATAGTCCGGCTGATTAGATTAGTTTCTGTGCATTCGAATCACACTGTTATGCTGATGAGATCAGGGCTGGGGAATTTCCTGTAATGAGTTGACTCCTGTACCTCATTTACATGCTTTGTTTCAGAATGTCTCCACCTCTATGTATAATCAAGTCCCCTCACCCTTGAAAGGTATAAAAACCCTATCGTACTGAGTTATAGAGTCAGACTTGGATGACTACAGCGATGCAACAGCGACTTCTCAATAAAGAGTAAATTCTGCTTAAAAGATATCCCAACGTCTCCTGGTCTCTGCTTCGACAACGAAGAAAAAGTTTACAACACTACGCATGCTAGGTACCTGTCTGCAACATTTAGGGTGGCTATTTTTACACCTGGTCTCCGTATGCCCCGTTACGGAGAACCTTTTAGTTTAAAGGCAGAGTGGAGCTCTCGTGCAAAGAGTCCCACTGGGCCTGTTGCTCCCTTAGCCAGCACCGCTTTTCTTCAACACTTGTGGGGTTAGCAGCATTATCGCAGTTGGCGGCCAGATGGCCATCCTCTCTGCATTGAAAAGAACATTCAGGGTGAGGCCGGTTGGCCATTAGTTGGGCGCTTCTAGGACTTCTACCTGTGCTGGTCTCAAACAATTTCTGAGAGGTAAAGACTCGGGAACCAGGAGCTTCACAGGGGTAATCTCTATGAGTCCTATGAGCAGCACTTTGGGCTTGCAGTTCAACAATTTGTCACTGCAACTTAGCGATTTCTGACTCATCTGGGTTATCACGCTTTATCTCTTGAGCGACTGAACTTGATTTTCCCGAAGAGCAAAAACTTTTTTTCCTGTTGTTGAATCCGTGTTTGCACTCACTTACAAACGTTTGACTTGATAATGTTCAATCCACACTGCTATTTTCAAATCTTTGTCTCTTATATCTGAAATCCAACATTTAGTTATGTCCTTTCTAATCTATTTTTCTGTTTTAGGGCTTTTTAGGCAGCACAACAGAAGCAGCTTCATCAACCTTGCTCTCCCCAGAGGAGCTTCCTCAAAATCTCCCGCTGATATCTCCATCATTAAATCTTTCCCCCTTTTGTATGCCATACCGATGTTTACTCAAGTTTTTTGCCTTTGCTTTTGTCTTCTTCCTTCAGACCTTTTATGCATCTTTGGCAGTATAGCTACTGTTGTCTCTGCATCTAAAGCATGATAATAAGTATGTTCCAATTTTCTTCTTCAACGTTTAGTGAATGACAGCGGACCATATAATTTAAATATGGCAAAACACAAAGTGGTGAAGTGGTGACCCGCACCATGAATAATTAAAAACACTTTTATAGAAAACTTATGAGTATAGTCTTCATCTCATGTGAGCATACACCATCAGTGTCAGATACCTTTAAGGGCATGTATTACAGTTTAAAATAATAATTTTTTCATTACACATTTTCACTTAATTGGAAAACACTCTGATTAAATCATTAATCATTAATACTAAATGAGCATACTCAGTTCACTAACATTTGCAGTGAATGACAATAGCTGCTCTTACTCTCATATTTAAAAGAACAGGTCCTTGAAATTGTTCGTGACAGTATGGAACATCAAGTCATTGAGTGCACACTAAGCCTGTTGTGGCAAGGATGCTTTTCGGTTGGCATGTACAATGGCTTCAAGGACCCTTTTACTATGCAGTCGCCTGTCTTGCTCGTGGACAGCAACCTTATGAGATCAACTTGCTAAATCAATGGAAGAAAATAACTTTGCACCTTGTAGTGCATCAAAGCTTTCATCTATCCTAGACTGAGTAAATGTGTCTCGCTTGGTCTTTGAGTTCAGCTGCCTGTAATTGACACAAAAACAGAGACTGACATCAGTTTTCCTAACTAGCATGATAGGTAAAGCATAAGCACTAGTGCTTTCTTGGATCACTCCTTTCTTAAGGAGCTTGGTGATATGTTCTCTGACTTCCCTTTACTGAGTGGGTGGGATACATTTTGTGGAGCTGGACGTGGTTGTGTGTTTGTCACTGGGGAGAGATGAAGTGTTAAGGGCCATCACCTGGTGATTTTTAATATTAAACACCTGTCTCGTTTCAGTGACATTGGAGATGGGCTTTAAAAGGCGGCCCGAGTGACAGACCGAGAGAGAAACAGTCGGTGCCACACACGCACACCCTGAGCCAAGCTGAAAAGCTGTGTCGTTTATTTGAACTGTTTAAACTGAAGCTGTGTGTTCTGTGAAGTGTTTTGTTTAAGTGATGAAAAGCCAATACTTTGTTGTGAAGCTGAAAAGGAATTGTATTAAAAGTTGACAAAGAAACTGGCTCCCGTGTCCTTCCTACTTGAACCCCTCTACACTGGTGCCAAAACCTGGGATTGCGAAGAAGACTGGCCGCCATGGACACCTCACCGCGAAGTCATCCGTGCCCTGGCTAGCATCCAGGAGACCTATCATCAAGCCCTCCTCACCCAGGAGTGGCTATTCCAGAAGTTCCTCCAAGCCCAGGCCTTAAGGAGCTGGCTAGCTCCAGGCGGATCCTCCGCCGCGACCTTGGAAGCAGCTATGAAGCCGCACCTCTTGCTCACAAAGATGAGACCCCAGGACGATGAGCCTCATCAAGCAGTCAGCCACCGCCTTCGGCTGGTTGGAGGTGGCTCAGCATCTACCAGCTGAGGACCGTCTGGACTACATGAAGCTGAAAACCGCTGTCCTGCAATAGGGGTTCCGCTCCCTCACCCTGAACAATACCGGCTGATCGTTTGCTCAGCAGCTCCATGATGCCTTAACAAAGGGATAATGGCAGATCCCCTTAACTCCATTATCCCGAGAGTAATTGGCATTTTCCACACCGTTCGTATTACAACAATTTGTCACTCTTCCGTTCTATTTGTTCGGGGCTCCCACCACATTCCAGCCTCATGGATAATTTTATCTGACCACACCCTGCATAAGCCGCTGACTATTTAGATGACATCATCATATAGAGTATTGACTGTCAGAGGTATATGTAGTATCAGAGAGCCATTCTGAGTTCGCTGAGGTGGGCAGGACTCTCGGCAAACCTGAAAAAGTGCTCAATTTGAGGGGTGGAAGTATGGTGTCTGGGTTTTCACTTGAGTCATGTACAGGTAAGGCCTCAAATTGATAATACCGCAGCAATTGCGGCCTGCCCAAACCCCAAGACCAAAAAGGAGGTGAGACAGTTTATGGGTCTAGCTAGCTAGTACTGAAGGTTTGTGCCTAGTTTCTCTGATGTCACCAGTCCTTGAATGATCTCTCTAAAAAGGTGGTGGCAGATCCTGTCCAGTGGACAGAGTCGTGCCAACAGGCATTTATGAGAGTGAAATCTGCACGTTGTGTCAGACCACTTCTACATGCTCCAAACTTCTTCTAAAACCGAGGTCTTCATCCACAAGAGCAAATATATCAGAGTACTTCATCAACAAATTACTCAGTTCTGCCTGCTATTTAGGATTTCCACCAATGTGTAGCTTGTTGAGAAACCCTTTGGAGATTTTCTCCAATAACTGACTGTCTTTTGAATTTACACTGATGTCTTCAATATCAGCAGAAATTCTCTAAAATCTCACCTCACACATATCATTGGACTTCACACTCTCATCACGAGACAGAGTATCAAGTCTGGTTCTGGCCTGTAACCAGATATCTTCTGGGGAGAGATTGTCAAGCTGTACAGGAAACCACAGTTTCTCTGCAAACACAAGAGAGGGATCAACAATCAGACCACCAGGTAA
The DNA here is from genome assembly GCF_025860055.1 of Xyrauchen texanus. Taxonomy (NCBI): domain Eukaryota; kingdom Metazoa; phylum Chordata; class Actinopteri; order Cypriniformes; family Catostomidae; genus Xyrauchen; species Xyrauchen texanus. The sequence goes on along the minus strand of NC_068292.1, from coordinate 13,586,543 downwards.
GTGTGTGTTCACAGGTTCTAACAGGAAGTCACATGACCATCATGTAGCATATTCTTTGCTCCCTTGACCATTACCGTTGTAACTGATGAAGCAGGTATGTGTACCATGTCTTTTCCAGCTACTCAGACTATGTTTCACTTCTTTAGACCGCTGGCACTTTGCATCTCCTAAAATGCCTCGCTCCAATCAGACTGCAACTCTGCACATAGGGTAGTATCAAACTCTGCATGAACCAGTTGTTTACATATGATAATGACGTTCATGCCAATGAGGGCTGGTAAACCAGAAGAGTTTTTTGATTCACTGACTACTAGAAAACCACACTCTTTAGGGTAATACCCATGGTTTCAACCTCCAACTCAAGATAACCTTGGTATGTCTAAACCGTTGCCAGCTGTACTCTTCAGCCAATCTGCTGTGATCAACATATCTTCATGCTCACCAGACAGGTGTTCCCTGAAGAAACTCTCAGAAATGGTGCTGACTTGGCTTCCTGTATCAAGTAAACAAAAGGCCATTACTCCACTAATCTTTAGATTAGTGACAGGATATTTTCCACAGCAGGCTGGAGTAGTCGGTTATGACACGTATCAATAGTCAAGTAATTTTTATTTGAATAGCGCTTTTCAGAACACACATCGTTTCAAAGCAGCTTTACAGAAAATCATGCTTTAACAGAAAATGAAACTGTAATATCTTTAAAGTCTTTAAAAGTCACTTGAAGACTTTAGAGTCATCATTGTGTAGTTTAATTTGATTAAATATGATTATGTTGTGTATAAAAATAAATAATAAAATAATAATATTGTATTTAGAACCGCAGTGAGCAAGCCGAAGGCGACTGTGGCAAGGAACACAAAACTCCATAAGATGTTGGTTAATGGAGAAAAATAACCTTGGGAGAAACCAATATCACTGTAGGGGATCATTTGTAGTGCAATTCATGGTTTAAAAATAGTAAACTAAGTTTTAAAGGCCAGTATTTAAACAAAGATTTTGTATGAACTGTAAGATTAATGACTAATGTCTTTTAAATCAATCCTGGATTAATTGCAGAAGCTCACATAGATGCACTTTCCTTTGTTAGTTGCCTGATAAAGGCTTTTTTGGCAATTAATTGAATGTCTATTTATACAATTTTAGAAGTGTAGTCCATCATTAGACCAAGGTGATGAAGACAAGAGATCACTGAGGTGCATTACAGGTCATGTTTGTGAGGTCTATCCTAAGTGAAAGGTTCAGGTATTGGCATATGAAGTATCCCATGTGTTATGGTTGGTGTTAGCATGAAGTCCATCATAATGTTGGGGGTAACAGCTGGGTCCTCGATATGCATACTGAAGAATAAAACTTCAAATGAGAGAGTTTACTCTTATTGTTCTCTGCAGGTTCAACAGGCATCATTAGTCGATGAGATACAACAATTAGAAAGACAGGAAGTCGATATTAATTTTACAAACTTTCCAAAGCATTTATAGTCATATGCAAATTACACTAAATGTGTCATCATACCACAATTTCTAGCATTTTAGTAGGTCATCTACTTCAAACATTTTAACGGACTGCTTCCTTTTTCATGCAAACAATAATTATTAGCCACAACATGAATCGAGGTCCCATCCTTGGTTGAGGCAAACATGATCAGATTTCAGAAGTTAGTTATCAGTTATGGCTACTCCTTATTTCTTTACATCAAAGGGGTACCAAGGAGAGCAATTAAAATCCTTTGAAGTTATTTTCGACTATGGCAAAGTCACATTTGAGAGGGCACAATAACCATAAATAATTCAGAAACATAAGTTATCTAGAAATTAAATGTATCTGTGGTATCGTCTCCTCCTGAATAGAGGCCTTCTCCCCAAGACTAGCTGGAATGTCAGGCCTCATCATCTGTGGAACATTAGGACAGAGACCAGGAGAAAACAAAGAAAGAATACACAACACATAGTAAATATCACATTAAAGAAACTAAAATATATCTCTCTCTCTCATACAATTAAATATGATTGAATCAAAATAGAATCAGGTGACAAGTGAGAAACACAGGGCAGACAACAGGGGATCGTGACAGTCTGCATCTCGAATATTGTAAGGGAGACTATTCCATAGTTTAGGAGCCAAATAGGAAAAGGTTCAGCCTCCTTTTATGGATTGTGGATTTATTCTAGGAACTATTAACAGGCCAGAAATTAGTGATTTGTAATGAACGTTATGGTAGCAGAACATGATAGCATGGTAGAAGGTAATTTAGGTACTGCAGAGCTAGCTTTAAAACAGAATTTTAAAATGAATACAAAATTTAACAGGTAGCCATTGTAACAACGATAAAATGGGGCATGTCCTTGAGTTGACATACGGGTATAAAAGGAGGGAATCGTGCATCTGTCCATTCAGATTTTTTCTTCGGAGCCGAGCGGTTGTGTGTTCAGCAAGCTGGTGTTCCACTACTGTTCCACTCACCTCTAAGAGCATTCCTGCTGGATCCTACAGCGCATTACCAGTGGCTTTCTCCCTTCTCTGCACTCCAGTGCAGTCCACATCCCTGAGCGCTTCGACAGCGTTTCCTTAAAGAGCAAATAGGCCTGTAAAAGAGTATATTTCCTCTAAAAGAGTATACACCTTGGCATTGAACATCTTTTTAAAGACGCATCTTTTTAAAGATGTCTTTCTGCCTTTGTTTAGTTCCTGGATGCGGCAGATATCTCTCCGCTTCTGACGGTCACAAGAGCTGCCTCGCGTGTCTGGGCTGCAATCACACGCAGACAGCTTTTTATGAATGGTTCATGTTCTCATTGTGAGAACATAACCATGGCAACGTTGTGTTCACAGCTTTCTTTCCTCCAAGAGAAAGCCACTTCAGCCGCCCCTCATGCCGGGCCTCCTTCCTACGGGATTGGGGCCGGTGCGGCTGGCGTTGAAGGTGATTCGGGGAGTGCAACGGGCTCGGTTTCGCTGGGTAAATCCTCACGAACCACCCGCCCCCCAGCACGCTCGTTTGTTTCTGTCCAGGTCTGATGCAAGACCGGTTCGGCCCACGGGCAGTCTGATGTATCCCTCAGACCCCGCAGGCTGGATGATGATTTCGCCGCTGCATCGGAGAGTGTCAAAACGGCGTCTAATGATGATGACTTGACTGGGCTGCCACCTTCGAGCCTGCTCTTCCAGTCAGAGCCTGATGCACAGATATCCGCTATGCTTGCCCAGGCCGCCGTGAGCGCAGGGCTGGACTGGAACCCTTTGTACACCAGATTCTGACTTAGTACACTTATATTAGTTCTCCTAGCTTTTCCTTGTTCTGCTACAATTTTTAAAACTTCTTCAAGAGTAGCAGGTTTTTTCTCAGGTAGACCAACAACAGCGCACTGAACTTCTGCTGTCTCGGACACAACACTTCTGTTGCTGACTGTGACATGAGATTTAGGATCTCTAGAGACCACATAAGGGCTTCATCTCACACTTCAATTAGTGTTGACTGTGGCTTGTCTCTCACCAGCTTACGAAGCCTGCATCCCTAATGCCCTCAGTAAATTGATCTCGGATTGCCACATTCACATTTGATATTGCATTTGATGACTGCTTCAGGATAGAACTCAGAATTTGGGGCAAAGCATGAGAGTAAGTATGAACATCCTCACCTTCCATTTGTTTATGGCTATAGAATGTTTGTAATAACTGAGACACACTATGCTTATCTCTAAAAGCTTTTCTTATGTACACATAGAGGTCACATGGTCACTTTGGTTAATTTCCCATAAATAATCTGACCTATTCTAATGCTGCGCCCTTTAAGAGGGAGAATATGAGGTCTAACTGGTCCTCTGTGGTCTTGGGAAATTTCCTTATGACTGAATTTATGTAAAAATTCAGGGGTCATTATTAATTGTGTTATTTTTTAAATAATCAGTTGCAATAAATTAGTATGTTAAATTGACAGCTCTAGTACCAATATATACTAGAACATGAGAATATGAATGAAAATTGCAGACTCACTTTTGGCTATATAAGAATTTAAATATAAGACTTCAGTAGGCTATAGGTGATTCCTGTTGAAAGCACAGCACGCATTGTCTTGGAAGAATGTTAACAAATAAGAGGAAGTTTTTCAAATGTTCAGAGAGAAGTACCAATCTTTGCTGCCTTCTGATGCCAGCATGATTCATTTACTAGCATCAGAAATTAACATCTCAGCTTGTCTCTTCTAATGGGTTTTAGATACCCAGATATCTGGGAGTCCCTTGCCTAAAAGAGTCCTTGTGCAGAATAGTCTCCCATGCAGAGAGAATAATGGGTGCCTTACAATGAGTATAAACACAAACAACTGTTTTAGTGCTCTAACACCAGCTGGAGGTGATCAGAGCATTTGGACCTCCTCTTGAGTCAGATTCACAATGTTTTATGGAGCACAAAGGTCAGACAGGAAACAAAACTTTTAATGAGGTGAAATAATTATTGGTTTAATTGTGTTTGTCTCCTTTGGACCTGATAAAAGGCTAAATAAATTAGTTAGATTTATTTTATCACAATAGATGTTAACAAACATTTTACATTTAAAAACACATTAATTTTAAATAATGTGATTTGGTTTGAGCAGATGATGTTGCCATTTTGTCATGTCCCAGGTGCTACATGTATGCACTAACCTCCAGGTTAACTTCCAAAAAGGAATATTCCAAGTATTTCTTAGTTTTTTCCTTTCTCTTATTGAAAGAGTTGCAGTGTTTAAATGTTTCAGGGGAGACAACCTACTAATGGTATACTTATAGTTGCCTCTGCATATTAAACAGGGAAAAGAAAACAATATTTGTCTTCATCATCAAAGTTAGAAAAAGACACTCTTTTTTTGTCTAGATCTATTGAGTTATTAAATAATTCATAAATAAATGCAATTCATGTCAAACTTGATTCGTCTCATGAGAAGTCGTAATTGTAACAGTAGAAATTGTAAGAATAATCATTGAATGAACAATGTGAATACAAGTGTTCCTAAGTTTAACCCCTAACCCAAACCTAAAACTAACCATTAAGTCTAACCTCTATTCAAACCCTAAACCTAACCATTAACAATATGAGGGAAGTGTGTTACAGGTTATTGACATACATCAGTTATTTCTTTGTATTACATGGAGTGGTGGTGGTGTAGTGGTCTAAGCACTATAACTGGTAATCTGGTAATCAGAAGGCTGCTGGAGCCCCACTTCCGCCACCACCATTGTGTCCTTGAGCAAGGCACTTAACTCCAGGTTGCTCCAGGGGGATTGTCCCTGTAATAAGTGCTCTGTAAGTCGCTTTGGATAAAAGCGTCTGCCAAATGCATAAATGTAAATGTAAATGTATTACATAAATGAATATGAAATGACCATTAGTAAGCAAATTTGTTTAATGACACTTCCTTTCTTAAAATAAACTGTTGGATAGGAGGCTAGCAAAAATTGATGCCTGTATCCACCTTCCTAAACACAGAAGTGTTCCACAATTCATACCTGGATCTTGTTTTAACTTTCTGGTGTTTACACTTGCATCAGCGTATGTTCTTAGGAGATAGTGTGGTGTTTAGCATGTAAAATTTGTAAAAAATAAAATAGAAAAATTGCTGGGTGGTGGGCCTGTGGCCCTTTGTGGTGATATTTTTGATGACAGAGACACATTTTTTTGACAGTGCCTCACCTGTCTAAGTATAAGGTGTGGGTGGATGACATGAAGCTATGGCCCAAGGTTTGTTACATTGATTTCATATGACAGCCAACAACTGCATATGCTGAGCCTGAATTTGCATATTCCAACTAGACCTAACACTTAAAGCTATTAAAGTTTTCTGCGCCACAAGTGACACCGAACAGAATTACAAAAAAAAACTTTTGTTTTTAAGCAGATTTCTGAATATGCCCTCTGTCTACTGTTTATGATATATATACACACACACTGGTGGCCAAAAGTGTGGAATAATGTACAGGTACTTTTATTCACCAAGTGGCATTCAACTGATTCACATTAATAATGTGAAAAATTACTTTACAATTACAATTTTAACTTCTTAAACTACTTCAAAGAGATCTCATCAAATAATTATCCACGTGCAGCAATGACAGCTTTACACATCCTTGGCATTCTTGCTGTCAGTTTGTCCAGATACTCAGGTGACATTTTACCCCACACTTTCTGTAGCACTTGCCATAGATGTAACTGTCTTGTCTGGCACTTCTCACGCACCTTACAGTCTAACTGATCCTACAAAAGCTCAATGGGGTTAAGATCCATAACACTCTTTTCCAGTTATCTGTTGTCCATTGTCTGGATTTCTTTGCCCACTCTTACCTTTTCTATTTGTTTTTCTGTTTCAAAAGTGGCTTTTTCTTTTAAATTTGTCCCAATAGGCTTGCACCCCTGAGTCTTCTCTTTACTGTTGTACAATGAAACTGGTGTTGTGCAGGTAGAATTCAATGAAGCTGTCAGCTGAGGACATATGAGGCATCTATTTCTGAAACTAGAGACTCTGATGTACTTATCCTCTTGTTTAGTTGTACATCTGGCCTTCCACATCTCTCTCTGTCCTTGTTAGAGCCAGTTGTCCTTTGTCTTTGAAGACTGTAATGTATACCTTTGTATGAAATTTGAGTTGTTTGGGCAATTTCAAGCATTGTGTAGCTTTCATTCCTCAAAACAATGATTGACTGAAAAGCAATCATTGTGCCATTTGTGTCCTAATATTGACCTTAAGACATGCCAGTCTATTGCATAATGTGGCGACTCAAAAACAAACACAAAGACAATGTTAAGCTTCATTTAACGAACCAAATAGCATTCAACTGTGTTTGATATAATGGCAAGTGATTTTCTAGTACCAAATTAGCCATTTAGCATGATTACTGAAGGGTAAGATGTTTATGATAATGATGTAATGATGTAACAGCTTAGTAAAGGTGATACAAAAAGCCTCTCCATGCCCAGAGACATCGGTTCCCTCAGGATCCCAGCACCACTGAAGAGTTACGTAACTTCGATATCTATGTTTAGTGTTGATTCTGAGGAGTAGGAGTCGAGAGAGAGGTTGCACTAGTCTGAAGGTGCACAGATTGTGGGTTTTTTAATAGCCATGATTAAATTATTACAGTCCCAGACATTATAGCATACCATATACCTCTTAGGTATGACAGAGAAAAAAAAGAGCTTAGATATTATTCAAAAAAGAAATTGTGTGTGTGTGTGTTCAGCAGAAAAAAGAAAGTTATACACATCTGGGATGGCATGTGTGTTGATAAGAGTAAATTATAAGATAATTTTTTTAATTTTTTGGGGTGTACTATCCCTTTAAAAATGCATGAATCTCATTGTATCAATTCTCAGAACGAACTTTTCTTTGACATTTTAAGCAACTGGTTCCAAGGTGTTTTAAGTGGGTGTGTTTTTTAGTTCACACAGTGTCCTAGCAGAGTAACCAGGTGTAGTTAATTACATTATACAGACATGTTCCATTAACCATCTATTTTTACCTTTTTGTGCTCTCTCAATCATCAATTTGCTAACATTTTCCTCTGCATATATAATGCATTAATAATATACTATGTCTTATGATCTGGCATATGTTCTCATTTAATTGCAACCACAGATTTCATCCATTATAATACTTACATGCATAGTTGTGACATTAATGAACAATGCATTAAAACACAGCCAACACTAAATATTATGTAACATCCAGTATTGGATAAGTAACTCAAAAAAGTAATCCACTACAAATAATGAATTACTTCTTTTAAATCATACTCCAATTACTTTACTGATTACTCCATTGGGAGATTAATCACATTACTAATTACTTTACTTTTGAGCTACTTTCTGAAACACTTTTATTCAAAATAATTTATATATTTCCTTTTTGTTCATTGTTGCACTTAAGCCATGCACACAGCACCACATGTTTCTCCCTAACAATGACATGTTAAGAGGAGCACATCTTTTTTATTTGTTAAAATGTACAGCATATGCTATTAGATGTTATCATGAATAGCTACGTATTATATTATAATTGTGGTTACAATTACTTGCAATGAGACCTAAAAAGGATTACAGTGTTCACTGCATATAAGAAGGCATTATGAACACCTTTCTAATACATAATATACTATATACGAAGGATTCATAAGTGATTTTTGCTCTCTTTTTAATTGAACTTCAATTAATTGAGTTGTTTAAAGGGCATGAGGTTATTAAAGATTTGTGATTCTATGCATTCATGGCATTCATAGAAGTAGAGATGCAAATTATCATGTCTCATATTGCCAAAACAGTCTGTCTTAATAAAGTGGACTCTTGATGAAAAAACATTTCCAAACAAATTAATTGCTCTCATGCTGCACAATTGAATATTGTCAGTATGATTTGCATAGGCCAGGAACCTCACTTTGGAACTAGCAAAAGTAACAATGTCGCTCATCATCTGTCACTTGCAAGCATTTGTGATTAAATTACTATTGATATACAGTATTTTATTTTGAAACAAGTCTTCAAAATTAAATGTATAGTTCAGCCAAAAAATTGTATTCTGGCATTATTTAATCACCCTTATTTTGTTTCAAACATGCACGCTGTTATTTTTTCCATGAAACACAAAAGGAGGAATTCTAAAGCTCTTTGTCCATACAATGACCATAAAAGAATTGCATTCCAAGTCTTGTGCAGCCATTCAATGCCTGGTGTGATGTGACTAAGCAAACTTTGTTTCAGAGTGCAAAATGAAGCTCTCGAGTTCTTAAATCACATATTTGCAAAACATCTGACTTCTGACATTTTCATTGCAGTTCTTCTGTGTTTGTATTTTGTGGTGATTTTTATCTAGACCAGGGGTGCCCAATAAGTCGATCGCGATCTACCAGTCGATCGCAAAGTCAATGCTGGTAGATTGCACAAAATTTAAATGTACTTTCTTTAAATTTTAATACAAATAAAAATAATGTATTTTCTTCTTTTAGTTTCTGTCTGACTTGCACTTGACGAGTAAATATTGACCAGGCGAGGTTTTGTTTATTAGGTTGCCATGACAACTAGGTTTGCACATATGCACCTTCCAAGGGCTTCTGAGAACAGAGCGCGAAATTTCGATGCTACTGCCCGGTGTTACGATGCAGGAGGAGGCAGACAAGGGGTTGGATCCAAATGCAGTGGTTTTATTAACAACGGTGAAAACTAAACAGACAAAACACAAACAAAGGAAATACCCGCGATGAGGAAACAAAACGCAAGCACGGAAAACAAGGCAGAACAGGCAGGATGAACATGAGGAGGAGCACGGAGACAGGCGTCCACAAACATCAACGATAGACAAGGTACTGGAGAACAAACAGGGTATATATACACTGGATACAAGATGATGACAAACTACAATCAGGTGAGCACAATGACACAAGGCTGGCAGTGATGAGTGCTGGGGATCATGGGAAATGTAGTTTTAACACGAAGACATTGAAACACGGGGCGGACAACAAGGAAAACGTGACATGGAATGTGAACAGAGACGGGTGAAACAGAAAACACGGGACAGACAGAAAGGGATCATAACATAGGCCCCCCTCAAAAGGACCGGATTCCAGACGGTCCTAGAGGGAAAAAGACCCAAAAAATGACAACAAGAAAAAAATGACCAAGGAGTGAGGGGGTAGACCCGGGGAAAACAGACAGATGAAGGGGGGCACAAGGGACACAGAGACAGACCAAGGAGATACAAGGGACAATTAGACAGACCAAAGGGACGCAAGACAGGCAATCCAAGGGAGCACAGATAACAGACAGGCAGTCCAAGGGGGCAACGTGGGGCACATAGGAAGTCCAAGGGGGCACAGAGGGCAGGCAGGAAGTCCAGGGGGGAACAAAGGGCAGGCAGGAAGTCCAAGGGGGCACAGAGGGCAGGCAGGAAGACCTGAGGGGCACAAAGGGCAAGGACAGTTTCAGGAGGTCTGGGAGCTGGCCCCCGGGCAATGACAGGTTTGGGGAACCTGGGAGGAGGCCACTGGACAGGGACTGGGTCAGGGGGCCTGGGAAGAGGCCACAGGACAGGGACCGGGTCAGGAGGCCTGGGGGGAGGCCACAGGACGGAAGCTGGCTTTGGTGGCCTAGGAGATGGCCGAGGGGCAAGGACCGGTTCAGGTGACCTGGGAGGAGGAGTGGCCACTGGGGAGGTCGGCGAAGCCAAGGAGGACCTCTGAGGCAGAGCCGAGGGAGGCTCGGGAGGCCAAACCAAGGGAGGTTCGGGAGGCGGAGCCGAGGACAGCTCAGGAGGCGGAGTCGAGGGAGGTTCAGGAGGTGGAGCCGAGGGAGGCTCGGGAGACGAAGCCAAGGGAGGCCCCGGAGGCCGGGCCGAGGCAGGCCCAGGAGGCAGAGCCGAGGAAGGTTCAGGAGGTGGAGCCAAGGAAGGCTCAGGAGGCAGAGCCGAGGGAGGCTCTGGGAGCTCAGGAGGCGGAGCTGAGGGAGACTCATGAGATGGAGCTGAGGGCGGTGGCGCCGTAGGCAGCTCTAGAGGCAGAGCCAAGGAAGGCTCAGGAGACGGAGCCGTAGGAGGCTCTGGGGGCGGAGCTGTAGGAGGCTCTGGGGGCGGAGCCGTAGGAGGCTAGAGAGGCGGAGCCGTAGAAGGCACAAGGGGCGGAGCCGTAGAAGGCTCTGGAGTCTTTGGGAGCAGAGCCATAGGAGGCTCTGGAGTCTCTGGGAGCAGAGCCATAGGAGGCTCGGGACGTGGAGCCATAGGAGGCTCGAGAGGCGGAGCCGTAGGAGGCTCTGGAGTCTCTGGGAGCAGAGCTGTAGGAGGCTCGAGAGGCGGAGCCATAGAAGGCACGAGGGGCGGAGCCGTAGAAGGCTCTGGAGTCTCTGGGAGCAGAGCCGTAGGAGGCTCTGGAGGTGGAGCCGTAGGAGGCTCTGGAGTCTCTGGGAGCAGAGCCGTAGGAGGCTCGGGACGTGGAGCCGTAGGAGGCTCGAGAGGCGGAGCCGTAGGAGGCTCGAGAGGCGGAGCCGTAGGAGGCTCTGGAGTCTCTGGGAGCAGAGCCGTAGGAGGCCCTGGCGTCTCTGGGAGCAGAGCCGTAGGAGGCCCATAGGAGGCTCGAGGCCCATAGGAGGCTCGAGAGGCGGAGCCGTAGGAGGCTCTGGAGTCTCTGGGAGCAGAGCCATAGGAGGCTCGAGAGGCGGAGCCGTTGGAGGCTCGGGGGGCGGAGCCCTAGTAGGCTCGAAAGGCTTGGGGGCGGAGCCCTGGGAGGCTCGAGAGGAGCCCTGGGAGGCTCAGGAGACTTGAGAGGTGGAGCCTTGGAAGGCTCGAGAGACTTGAGGGGCGGAGCTCTGGAGGGCTCGAGAGGCTTGAGAGGCGGAGCCCTGGGCGGCTCTAGAAGCTTGAGAGGCGGAGCCCTGAGAGGCTCGAGAGACTCGAGAGGCGAAGCCCTGGGAGGCTCGAAAGGCTTGAGGGGCAGAGCTCTGAAAGGCTCGAGAGGCTTGAGGGGCAGAGCCCTGGAAGGTTCGAGAGGCGGAGCCCTGGAAGGCTCGGGAAGCTCGGAAGGCGGAGCTCTGGAAAGCTCGGTAGGCTTGGAAAGCGGAGCTCTAGGAAGCTCGGTAGGCTTGGAAGGCGGAGCTCTAAGAAGCTCGGTAGGCTCGGGAGGCGGAGCTCCGGTAAGCTTGGAAGGCGGAGCTCTGGTAAGCTCAGGAGGCGGAGCTCTGGAAAGCTCGGGAGGCGGAGCTCTGGAAGGCTCAAGAGGCTTGAGGGGCGGAGCCCTGGAAGGCTCGAGAGGCTTGAGGGGCGGAGCCCTGGAAAGCTCGGGAGGCGGAGCACCGGAAAGCTCGGGAGGCAGAGCTCTGGAAAGCTCGGGAGGCAGAGCTCTGGAAAGCTCAGGAGGAGGAGCCCTAGAAGACTCGAGAGACTTGAGAGACTTGGGTGGCGGAGCCCTGGGTGGCTCGAGAGGCGTGAGAGGCAGAGCCCTGGAAGGCTTGAGAGGCGGAGACCTGGAAGGCTCGAGAGGCGGAGCCCTGGAAGGCTCAAGTGACTTGAGGGGTGGAGCCTTGGGAGGCTCGAGAGACTTGAGGGGCGGAGCCCTGGGAGGCTCGGGAGGAGGAGCCCTGGAAGACTCAAGAGACCTGGGAGGCGGAGCCCTGGAAGGCTCAGGAGGCGGAGCCCTAGGAAGCTCGGAAGGCGGAGCTCTGGAAAGCTCGGAAGGCGGAGCTCTGGAAAGCTCGGAAGGCGGAGCTCTAAGAAGCTCGGAAGGCGGAGCTCTGGAAAGCTCGGAAGGCGGAGCTCTGGAAAGCTCGGGAGGCTCGGAAGGCGGAGCTCTAGGAAGCTCGGGAGGTGGAGCTCTGGAAAGCTCGGAAGGCGGAGCTCTGGAAAGCTCGGGAGGCTCGGAAGGCGGAGCTCTAGGAAGCTCGGGAGGCGGAGCTCTGGAAAGCTCGGAAGGCGGAGCTCTGGAAAGCTCGGGAGGCTCGGACTCTTGGACGGGCGTGACCACTGGCGCTGGCCTTTGGACGGTCATGGCTACTTGCGCTGGCTCTTGGACGGTCATGGCTACAGGCGCTGGCTCAGGGACGGTCGAGGCTACAGGTGCTGGCTCAGGGACGGTCGAGGCTACAGGCAGTGGCTCAGGGACGGTCGAGGCTACAGGCGCTGGCTCAGGGACGGTCGAGGCTACAGGCGCTGGCTCAGGGACGGTCGAGGCGACAGGCGCTGGCTCACTGACCTCTGAGACGACAGGCACTGGCTCACTGACTTCTGGGGCTAAGGGCTCTGGCTGGTTGACCGTGGCTGAAGAGGGCTCAGGCTCGTTGACCGTGGCTGAAGAGGGCTCAGGCTCGTTGACCGTGGCTGAAGAGGGCTCAGGCTCGTTGACCGTGGCTGAAGAGGGCTCTGGCTCGCTGACCGGGGCAGGCGTGGGCCGGGAGGCGGATGCCTGTCTTCTCCTCCTCCTCCGGGCGGACGAAGTTGGCCGGACGGGCCCAAGGGAAGCCATAGGCGTGGGGGGCTGTTCGCCGACAGGATGGGCTGGTGTGTCAGGGAGCGGCGAGCTGCACGCCAGTAGGGTCGCTCCCAGGTAGTCGCGGAAAGTGCAGCCGGGCGCTGCCTGTGGCACCCGCTCCCTCAGCGAGGGGTTCAAGCTGCTCCTGAAAAAGATCATCAGTGCAGAGTCCGGGAAGTCAGTAGCGTTCGCCAGGAGGAGGAAGTAGCGAGCATGGTCTACAAGTGGGTAGTGTTCTTGCTGCAGATTGAGCAGCCGACATTTGGCCCGAATAGCTGCTGGATCCATGTGTGGTCTATCGTTCTGTTACGATGCAGGAGGAGGCAGACAAGGGGTTGGATCCAAATGCAGTGATTTTATTAACAACGGTGAAAACTAAATGGACAAAACACAAACAAAGGAAATACCCACGATGGGGAAACAAAACGCAAGCACGGAAAACATCAAAGGCAGAACAGGCAGGATGAACATGAGGAGGAGCACGGAGACAGGCGTCCACAAACATCAACGATAGACAAGGGACTGGAGAACAAACAGGGTATATATACACTGCATACAAGATGATGACAAACTACAATCAGGTGAGCACAATGACACAAGGCTGGCAGTGATGAGTGCTGGGGATCATGGGAAATGTAGTTTTAACACGAAGACAGTGAAACACGGGGCGGACAACAAGGAAAACGTGACATGGAATGTGAACAGAGACGGGTGAAACAGAAAACACGGGACAGACAGAAAGGGATCAAAACACCCGGATTAGGCAAAACTGTCTGATTCCACTCAGTGCAAGTCATCAGAATAAGGTAAATGCCCTGGCTATTGTAATCTATTGTGCTGTAGTTGTTTTGGGTTTAGTTTTAAAACTGAATGATATAATAAAACATTATTATATATTTTTTTATTAATTAGAAGATGAATTCCATGTAGGGATATATGAAGTAGTCCCAACAAGCATTTACTTATTTTAAATGAAACTGTGTTTTTTTTTAGTTGGTAGATCTTATTGAGTTGGTCATTTAAAAGTAGATCATCACACAAAAAATTGTGGGCACCCCTGATCTAGACACCTAAAATGACTGCAGGTATTTTCTCTTTAATTTAATAGAGTGTTGTTTTATTGTGCCTATGCTAAAGGATTTGGCACTATTTAGACAAATCACGGAACCCAGCTGTTCACACAAGTTATTGCATTACAATCTAATGTGGTCTCTCCTACTAATCAGGATGCCGTGTACAACTAACACTGAAGGGACTTAACTGTGAAATGAGTCTCTCCAGTACTGAATATTTAATACTTCAAAAGGTCTCTGCACCAGGGGGTTTAAGGAGATGCCATCAAATAACCAAAGACTGAAACTATAAAATATACTATATATGCTCCTTTGCAGTAGAAATATATCTCATTTGAGACAAGAAAAATAATGTTCCTTTTATTTATTTTTCAATCAGTTCAAAAGCTTGAAGCTGTGAGTCAAGTTCAATCTATAACATCCAACCATAATTAACTTTCTATGAAATTATTAGTGTTAAAATACATGGTCACTTATATTCATCTTATATTGAAAACAGGCAGTGGTCTTTGTTCCACTGATCTTTCTCTAACTGATATTGTTAGTAAATTAAGCCTATGTAAAATTATTAGCTTTCTTTAGTGGCACCTTATAATTATTTTAATAACATTATGTAAAGCAGTTCAATGGAAAGAAGGAGGTGAGAACCAGCTTGACGACATAAATAATATTTTAATGATTAACTTAAACCAAAGACAACACACACACATGACGGACATGACTGTAAACTATCTCTCTCTCCCGCACAATCCTCCGCAGTCGGCCTTTATCCCTCTCGGAGGCTTGATTAGCCTGATAAGGGACCGGGTGTGTAGAATCACGACCCGGCCCCGCCCTGCCACACATTGTCAAATAGTTTTGCTGTGAAACATTATTTTGTTATATGTATGTTGAAAATAATCAACACAGGATACAAAAATGTCTTTGGGTTGTTTATTCTGACTACTGTTTAAAAAAGAAAAAAAACAGTGGTCGATGGGGCCGTATTGTATTGGTCAAAATCCACACATGCAATCCATATGCATCCCAAAGAATAATCAACCAATGAACAAAACCAGTAGCTCTCTTGCACAATGTCTGCTCTCACTTTCTAACCAGCACACATGTGTGTAACACAGTGGGTGTCGCAAAACTCTTAAAGAGGCCACATCCAATTTATGACCAGAGAAAATAACATGAAGTTTCACCATTTGGCTACATGTATTTGAATGTACATGAACAAGTGCTTTGTTAAGCATAAAATATTGCTATAACAGATCCTGGTTCTGATCCGGGATCCAAATAACACATTAAATACCCGATATACGTAAACGCCTATGACTTGAAATACCTGTTTACTGCACAACACCCAAAAAGGAAAACTATTACATGTCAGGGACTATATATTTTAGTCACTAGTCTCATAGAATGAATGTTACTATAACAAAAACTTTTGCAAACTGACTTTGCCGCTCTATGTTTTTTTGCAGTTTCTTGGTGAAATTAACACTATAGACACTACAACAACTGGTTTAAACACTTTCACACAAATTACTAGTACAATGGCTGATTATGACTTTTTAAACACTTATTTTTCACACTATTACTTATAAACTGCTATGTTATTGTGTTGATGGGGGTGTGGCCGAGTGATGTCTGTGGAGAGTGAGGCCGGGAGAGGAAGAATGGTAAGGATTGACACCTGTCAAGTCTCGTAATTTATTGCTTAAGTAATGACTTATTAATGAAAGTTACAAGAAAGTGTTTCAGTGTTTTGGTGATCTTACATGTTTAATCTGCAGAATAAATATGTGTAAAATCATTAAGATTTTTAATAATCCTTTCAATTCACTAGTACTACTGTACCTTTAGCCATAAGTGTGATAACATGAGACCACATGATACACTCACATAAATATTAGAGGATAATCTGAGTACCTTTATTATCTGTGCACAAGGTTTGCTATGCTTTACACTGCCTCTTATATTTGTCCATTTGTATTGCCAGAGAATCTGTCCTATAATTACTATCTTAAAATTAAGTGCTAATTAAAGTGGCTTGATAAAGATTTTTTTAATATTTTATTTCCAGGACAATTTGTTTTTGTTAGTGTTGTCCGTTTAAATGTATCTGAGTGGATGCTTAAAAGTGTTCCCTGT
This sequence comes from Xyrauchen texanus, assembly GCF_025860055.1. Lineage (NCBI taxonomy): Eukaryota > Metazoa > Chordata > Actinopteri > Cypriniformes > Catostomidae > Xyrauchen > Xyrauchen texanus. The sequence goes on along the minus strand of NC_068292.1, from coordinate 13,570,363 downwards.
AGTCTATTTGATGTTGCACAAAACAGTAATCATACACAGAGCATGTGTGCTCACAAATGTGAGAAAGAGAAGGAGAGAAAAGAGGCTAAACAGCCTTGTCTTATAATAGATTTGACATAGGGAAAAAAATCTTCAAAGTGGAAAAACTGAGTGTGTGTGTATGTGTGTGTTTGTGTGTGCACGTATATGGTTGGTTACAGATAGATTTGCAAATGAGCAACCTCAGGGGTTTATCTTACCAATGGCGTAGCGGTAAGTGTGAGAGAGAGAGGATTAATCCAACAAATCACTGAATTGGAGACTGGCCTGGAGACACTGTCGATAGAAGAGTGTATTAATGAGGTGACTGCAATTGCAGTCACAAGGCTATTAACAGCACTGCAGCTGTTTGTTTATGCAACATCTTCTGTGAAATTTGGCCATGGAGCAGTGTGGGTCCTTTCTCTTCCCCACAACATCAGGCTTTCAGAACAACATCAGACTGGTAGGAATACAAGTTTTCCGTCCAGAGACGGAAGCTCTGTTCCAAAACCTGGTGATCTGCCTACCTACACAACATTTTAAGGCATCATAGGCATACTTTGATATGAGAGCTGTTCCAGAAGGTAGGCAGCAGGCTTATGCTGCCTTCTCAGGTACCTTGTTTTGGACAAATGTTAAGGAAGTGTTGCATGGATCATTTGTGGAGAAGACTATTCCAGAAAGATGAGTTCAAGTGAAAAAAACTGTCAACAATAAATACATTTCAAATAAAAACAGTATCTATGAAATTGTTTAATCTAATTAAAAAAAAACATTTTGGGGAAGCTCCTTTGGAACTGTAGCTTACTCAGCTACAAGCTACACATAACTTAATCAAGCTATTCTTCAAAAAAAGAAAAGGTACACTAAGGTAAGGTTGTAGCTACACTACAAAGTAGCAATAATTAAGCTAGTTAAACAAGATAATAAGTTTTCAGCAAATATTTTTCAGTTCTGATTGCAGAATTTAATAATATCACCTGATAATTGTACTGACATTTTCTTACAAAACCATGGTATTTGTTATATAACCATAGTAACTGCTGAATGGTTCATTTTCAGAAGGCAGGACCATTTCTAGCTATCAATGGTAGCTATCACCAGGGGACCCTGCAAAGCAAGGTTGTTTTTTATTTTCATTTTTAAAAATAATAAAAGCTGGGTGTAAGACTCAAGCAGCTGTTATGGCTCAATTAGACAGTTATACGGGGTCCCCTTATGGCATGAAAGGGAAGAGAGTATTTAACTACAAGGAGAGAATTGTAGCTAGACCTGACAGAAAAGCGACACTCAAAAGGATTCTTGTAATGTAGAAGTAATTTGTTGTAAAACAAAATATACAGGACATTATTAATATAATCAAATTTTAAGTTAATATAATACAATTTGTTGAAGATTGAATTTTGGTGTCATTCTTGAGTGGGCCTGGATCTGGGGTGGTTGGGTTGGGGTTGATGGGGGGCTTCTAAGTAGGATTTCTCTTTGGGCCCCCATATGTTTAAAAATGGCCCTGTTGGAGGTAGACCTAATATATATTTAAACCTAATATACACTAATAAACTATAAAACATCCTTTTAGTAAATATTTTGCTTAAAAAAAGTTTAGTTACATGAACTGTCCTATAGAACAAACTTACTTAAATGAATTGCCATTTCCAATGCTAAACATAAGGGAATAATTTATTTTAACTGGTTCATTTACTGTCCAAAAGAATCGATTTACTTAAATAATATGGTTTTCCCAGCACTACAAATGATAGAGAGGATGATTTAAGAGAGTGCATTTGATTGCTCCCTAGCAGTGACGTGCACAGACCTTAGCAGGGGCTGAAGGAAATGGAGAGAGTGGAAAGAGAAATTGGTCCAGGACTTGAAATAGAAACTGATCCAAATGTTGGGGGGGTCTGGTCTGGTCTGGTGTTGTGCTGTGCTGCCCTTCATCCTGTCAGTGGAAAGTCATGAAAGAAAGTCAAGAAAGAAAATATAGAACAACATGTTTGTGAGTTGAAGACTATTGAACTATTCCAACCTTACATTTCCATATATACAGACATAAAGCAAGAAAATCAATGTTCCCATTCCCATTCTGAGTTTTCAGCAAAGATAAGCATCCAGAGCGACTGGCCGGCTTGCTGGCAGCATGACAGGAAAACCATTTTCCCTGCAATACCTGCCTGCTCGAGCAAAGACAACCTGCAATTATATTTTTCTCTCTAAAAGAACCTGTTCTCACACTCCTCAACACCAGAAACTGTCTCTGGAGTGACACAAACACAACAATAAATAAAATAAACAAGTAGATCCTAGATACAAAAGAATGACAACAGTATTAAAGAGCAGTGTGAAGAGTTAAAAAGTAGAGAAATGCCAGTGACTCAGACAAGTCTATGGAACAGCAAGAGGTAGTAGAGAGATAATGTGGATTCAAAATAACTAGGATTGTCATCTCAGGAGTTTGACAGGTGTGCCAATATTGACATTGTTAAAACAGATGGCATATTGGTTTGTAAAAATTACTGCATAAAGTTTACAGATGTGTAATAACCAGTGTTTTGTGTAATCTGATTACAAAGTAATTAGTTACTGTATTTTATCACTTTTAAAAGGTAGTGTAACATGTAGCATTTGAAATTCTTGTAAGCAGATTACAGTTAGTGACTTTCAATTAAATTAAATACATTTAAGTATACATTTCTTGGGTTACAAATAATTATAAAATAATATAATGTATAATCCATTAAAAATATGAATTTATTTGTATGTCTGTTTGCATTTCTGTGACAGCTGAGAACAATGTACAAGGAATAATTTATTATTATTATTATTATTATATGTTGTTTTTATATGTTGTTTTTTTTATGAAAAATGTTTTAGAAACTTTTAAATGAAGTAAGACCCCATTCTGACAAATTACTGTCAAGCGCCATCCCTCATCAGATATTTTTGCATCAATTCAACTGTGTTTATCTGTCCTGCTGTGGCAATACTGATTCCATGAGCAATCTCTGCAACTTCAAGTTCTGGTCCCATGGAAACCAGGAATTAATTGCGTCATTTGGATGTTGCATTTTCACTCAAAAATTACATTTTTACTACACTGTCAGGTTTAGGGTAGCGGATTGGGTTAGTAATATAATTACTACTGTATAATTACATAATTTACTGTCATAGTTTTGATCTTTTGATGAAAATATCCTTTAAATTTAGTCAATATTTCTTCATGTCATGTTCATTCATTTTAGTCAGATTTAGTCTGACTAAAATGGCATAACATTTTTGTCAACTAGAATAACTTATTTTAGTTGATAATCAAATGCACTATACAAAAACATGTCACATTATAACAAATCAAACTTCAATTCCATTCAAATATTTATAAAAAAAATTATAAACCTATATTAATTTAAACATGGTAAACATCTTTACATGGTAAAGATACATCAAAATACAACTGTTCTTATTTTGAAGACCTGAGCTCCTGAAATATTAGCATATAATACATATACTGAAATATTAGCTACTTTTCAAGTTACTGTATTCTGAAATCTTCGTGCTTTAGAGACAGTTATTAATCAGTTTAGAATAGTGCATTGTGTATAGCACATTTTTACAGAAAGTGTGTATTAGAGTAATATTTAGTTCAAGTTCACCTGTTCATTTGCTTCATTATCTATGTATATGTAAGTTGGTATGTTACATACAGTGTGTGTTGGTTTTAGTGATTAATCTCTTGCATAAATTGGATGCATTTAATTTGTTAATTAACCCATTAACCCATACTTTTGCCGGTTTTCAGTTTTTTCTGTATATGGGGACCCTAAACAAAATCGTACTGGGAGGCCCCCTGCAAACCCCTGGTGGCTTGGGGGCCCAAAGCGCCTGTTTAAACCGCTAATAGTTAGAACTGGCTCTGATTTTCATTCAAATCGTTCAATTGTCATCAGGGCCGGTTTTAGGCATGGGCAGGGAAACATGAGTCTTGCCCACACAATCAAACATTTGGGAAACAGTTTTAATAAAATAAATCCCAATTTGTGCTTTGGTTAAAAGCAATATGGGGCGGGCTGTGTGTTGCAAACATTGAGAGTGGGCTGTAGACTGCCCAACCAATCACAAAACAGCACCAGAAATGTGTAGTGTTTTTCTATTTTTGTCATTGGCCATAAGCAACGACACTCTCAAGAAGCTGCTGCTGCAATCCAGAGAGTCTGAGATGTTACGCGAGCGAGAACGGTAATAAGAGATGTTTTTGTGTAATGTATATGTTTTTACATTTACATTTATGCATTTGGCAGATGCTTTTATCCAAAGCGACTTACAGTGCACTTATTACAGGGACAATCCCCCCGGAGCGACCTGGAGTTAAGTGCCTTACTCAAGGGCACAACAGTGGCATCTTGGTGGTGCTGGGGCTTGAACCCCTGACCTTCTGGTCAGTAACCCTGAGCCTCAACCACTGAGCCACCACTGCCACTAAACATTGCATACATTTGGCAGACACTTTCATCCAAAGCAACTTACGGTGCAATTATTACAAGGACAATCCCCAGAACAACTGGGAGTTAAGCACCTTGCTTAAGGACACAATGATGGTGGCTGTGGGGTTAGAACCTGTGACCTTCTGATTAACAGCCCTGTGCTTTAGCCACTACACCACCACTTTGGCTGCTGTTAATGCACCACAGGCTCCCTCTTATTAAATATCTCCCTCTCCCTCCACATTAGCTACCTCAAATCACACTACGGGTGTTCGGGAAGTTCTGGACCTGAATTATAAAGTAGAGGTCTGTGCAGGATATATTTTCACACACATCATCCCGCACCGGCAATCACACATCATCCAGCAATCAAAACTCGACCCGCACTACACTGTTGTGGGATGCGTGCTTCTGTTTCCCCTGTTGTTAATTTGGTGTCAATGAAAGATTCTGTCTGTTTCCACGTGTCTTACATCTCTTATATACGTCTATTTACAGTGCTGTGGTAGTTTTTGGATTATTGTTTGTAATTGCTTTTTAAACTACTCTATTTTTGCCATGAAAATAACCTTTGGTGCTTACATGGCAATACTTTCCATCCATCCATCCATCCATCCATCCATCCAAATTCCTGTATTCCCAAAATGACTTTAAACGTAGTTTCACTGGTAAAAATATCAATACCCTTTGCTACCCTGCAAATGCCATACGCAATAACTAACATTGAAACTGAGAAAAATGGCTTGAATTATTTTGATGTGGATTTTGTTGTTACTGCATTTTCACACAATGGTTACAATTTTGCATTTTGCCTTTCTAGGGTAGTATCATTGCTTATTACATTTCTGTCAAACAGAAAGAACATTATATAATTTCTTATTTAAGTAGTTCCCATCTGTGTCAAATTTTAGGATCTTAATCTTATATGTTACTGATCTCTCCATCTAATATTTTTCTTTTCATCGTTATTTTCCTCCATGATATTATTTCTATCCACTCCATCCTTGCATTCGTGGGGACCTCTATTACTTCAATCTTATTTTCATGAGTCAAGTCAAAATTATTTGTATAGCACTTTTCACAACAGCTGTTGTGCCAAAGCAGCTGTACATGAAATTATGCTATAAGAGAAAATGTATTAATATAATGCAAATATTAGTTATGTTTAGAACTATTAGTGGTTACAATTAGGAAACTAATTAAGTGTGTATATATACAATGTTTATCAGTTTATTTATTTCAATATATTTTTAATATGGGGAAAAGGTGTAAAATATAGTTATATTGGGTCTTGTGATCTTGACAATTGTGCCATATTATGACAATTAAAAACATTAAATTAGTAGTCTGAGTAACCTCTCCCCATCCCAAATGCACACCTATGATATCCCTCAGCCCAACCTAGCAAATCTGGGCCTGATTGTCAAAAGGGCCTGATTGTCATCATGATGTGCCTTTTTAGTCTCATCTTCATTACCGTTGATGTAATCAAAAACCTTTTAGTCTACGAACCTTTTCAATCAGTCATTTCTTTGACAAGATTAACACTGCTCATTTACAATCATATAGCTCGTTTTTGTCACAACCTTTTGGACATTTTACCTCAACAACACTTCCAGCTTCAGCCACTGGGGGAGCAGTGGTTCCAATTTCAGTAAGCAGTAAGCACAGACCGATTTCAGCAGCAGAAATTTCAACCTCCTATCGCCAAATTCATAGTGTGGTCAATCTGGCAAACGATGTGTACTCTTTTGGCAAGAATTTAGCCAATAGAAGGTACTTACAACCAATATGTTGCTGCCTAACTTTTGGAACAGCCTTCATGTTGGGAGCGCACCTATGATGTCATTAAATGCGGTCTGGGTAGGTTGCCAACTAGGGTTTTGAACAAAGCTATTGTAAAGATTTCCTTTTGTATGGATTTCCACTATTCTTGTTAAAGCTTTGAAAAGCAGTAATTCACAGTTGTCGGATTTGAGTTTCTCCAGTGTTTAATTGCACAATTAACACATATAGTCATGAAAATATGTGAAACCATATGTGTTCTTCTGTCAAGTCACTAGAGCATTAGAATTACACAGGGGAAGACAGGAGTATTAAAATGTTTTACACTTTGAAAAAAATGCTCTGTGGCTCTAAGCTATATAAGTGATATAAGACTACACAGAGAAATTCTTTATGGTAGTAAAATGCATTATGCACCATCCCAAATGACCATAACCCATATTTTATCTGTGGATTTTCTCAGATGAAGGACAATGTAGCACCCTACAGTAGCCATTTGAAATTATTTTGCTTTTAACACAGCAAAAGAAGAGCAGATACTTGTTGAAAAAAAGTTTTCTTTTGAATTCTTCAGAGGTGGAATGTTATATAACATGTTATGTCATTATTCTTATATAAGACTGAACATAATACTGTGTTTTTTATTTCAAAGATCGTAACTGATCTTATTAACCAAATTCACTCTCACATACTTTTCTTCCTCCCTCACCAACAAATGAGTGAAAATGTATAAAGCACCACTACACTGACTTCGACGAGATGATTGTTCTCCAAATCCATTTTTGCATTAGACCAGCAATCAGCCATATTTTTCTACTTTCTGCTGATCTCTCTAACTCTCATGCTCTCTTCATCAGGAGTGACTGCAGAGGCAGAATTAGGCATAATTTGTTCAAAACCACAGAGCACATTTACTAACTAATGTTCTGTGTCTGCTGAAGTCTATTAAGCAAGCCTTTTTGTTGTGTTATCCAGAGTTCAATTTAACTGATTTTGACAACAGAACATATAGGCCATTCCTATATAAAATTCATCCAAGTGATAGGCTCAAAACTGACAAAACAAGTCAATTTAAAGAATTGCTCTCACTTTAGTCAGCTATGTCCCACATTATTGTGTCTGGTTTCTATGTGTTATTAAGGTGTTCTGGCTTGTTGCTAGGCTTGTTGATAGGCTTTGCTGGGGTAATTTAAATTTTTTTGTCTAGGTGTATAAACTGTAGGGTGTTCTGGCATAGTGCTCGCCATAACTAGGGTGTTGTGGTTTGTATGCTTTGGCTTGTTTTTAGGTGTTGCAAGGTTTTTCTGGCTAGATACTAGAGACATATACGGTATGGTATTAGGATGGGTGGAAAGTTAGGTACTGTATGTACGTAGAGTGGTCGGTAGGTAGGTAGGTAGTGAGAAAGAGGGGCTTATGTTCTTGCACACATGTGTTTGTGAGTTTTGAAAGTTGAGTTCAAAATCATAAACATACCATGACAGTCTTGGTCTGTTTTAATATTCCATTAATTTAAGTCTACGGGATTTTGGGGATATTCTCTTGTCTGCTTTGGTAAAACCATAAGTCTGATCAGTTAGAAAAGTCATAGCACTCTTCTCCAGAACAGTCTGAAGGCCTGTGCCGAGTTTGGAGGATGGATCTTGAAAGCTCTAGGAGGAGATAAAATTGATCATTTTGGTCTTGATTTAGTGATTTCAGAAAAACTCTAAACCAAGTCTGTAAAATAACAGTACTGTTACTTGACTTTGTCAAGCCAACATAATTATGAATACTTAAAGTCTAGTTCATCCAAAACTAAAAATTATCTTGTAATTGTCTCACCCTAATGCCTTCCCAGATGTGAATGAGTTTCTTTTTTCTGCAGAAAGCAAAGAAATGTTTTAGAAGAATATTGCAGCTCTGTTGGTCCATACAATGCAAGTGAACGGTGACCAAAACTTTGAAGCTCCAAAATGAACATAAAGGCAGCACAAAAGGGATACATATGACTCCAGTGGTTAAATTCTATGTCTTCAGAAGAGATATTGTAGGTGCGGGCAGGGACAGACTGGGACTGAAAAGAGGCTCTGGACTTTCTGGCCCAGAGCAGCCCACCAAACCCATCTCACAACACACCATACCATAACACACCAGCTCATTGAGTTCATTTTCTGGCTCAATTTCAAATTTTTGTGTTAAAAAAAGACATTTCCGTTGACTGCTAATCATGACAATGGCCCCACCAGTGCAAAAATTGTCATAACTTTAAAACCACTGTAAATGTGATGAGTGGATTTTTATTAGAGAAAGCACTAAAATAAACAAATAGCTCAGACAAATAACATGTCTGGAAACTTTATTTTCCTAACATACAAATGTTAGGTTAAAATGTACATAAAAGTACAAAAGTAAGTGTGTATTTTAGGTGCTGTGACAAGTCAGGATTTCTTAAAAAAAAAAAAAATAAGATCTTAATCACCTTTCAACTGTTTTCGAGAAGTGCAAATAAACTATTTAATATGATGTTGTGGAAACAACAGGTATAACATGAATATATTATATATATATATATATATATATATATATATATATATATATATATATATATATATATATATATATAGCTATACAAGATCATAAAATGTTCTTAGATAGTACCGGTAGTTACATGAAGAAAGTGTCACCAAGCAGGACACTGATGACATTGCTTGAAATTTCATATCAATTACTTACACAACTGTGTACATTTTTATTTAAAAAAAAAATAAATGAAAACAAAGTTGGACAGAATATGTACATATAAAAATATATGTAAAAAAAAAAACATACCTCTTAAAGTTTGTCCCTCTATGTGAGTTTGTTTATATCAGCAGTGTTTTAATTCCTTCCCCAGATTATTCTTGAGAAAAAGTAAAAAGCTCTGTGCTTTGACAAGCAATGTTTCTATTGCCCTTTCAACAAAGTAAGCCTCAAAGACTCAAATAGCTACAAAATAATATTTTTCATGACTTATTTTATGCATTTTTATCAGGCATGAGCATTATTCAGCAGGCTGCACTTCAGCTCCCACTAATGCTTTGCAGTATTAATAAATTATGCAAATAACTATGTACTACTCATAGCTTTACTGTTTGCAAATTTTTTACACTGCTGTTATTGTATTTGTTGTAACTTGCAGTTATTTGTCATTTTGTGATTATTCAGAGATCATCTTATACTTTATATGTTGGTTTTGGTTGTCACCATTATTGTGATTTGTATGTAATATAATGGTACACTGGAGTTACACTGCTAATTCACACATGCTAAATCTATGCCAACATGTAAGGGATTTCAAAATTAAAACCACTGTTATACCTTTCTCATTCAGTAGGGATGAGCGAGACAACTTACTTTCTTTTCAATACAATACCAATCATTTCAAGTCCAATGTCATCGGTACCGATACCAATACCGATATTTCTATTAAATAATTCATTTTTGAAAATTGGTAATTTAAAATAATATTTTTTGCCAAAATGTATCATTATTATTTTTTAATCCTAAACAGAAAATGATTAGACGTCTGTTTTGTTTACCCTTACAAAATTAACTATTTCACTACAGTAACTATAGTTTGACCATGGTATTTAGTTAAACCATAGTTACCACACAACTAACCAACTAACTATGGTTACTACTACAATATTACAGTATTAAAACAATGGTTTCAGCACACACACACACACACACACACACACACACACACACACACACACACACAAAACATGGTTACTACAATATCACTTTAGTTAAACCATGCTTAACTATTTTTTTCATTACTTATTAACAACAATTACACACAATTATAAGAAATAAGAAATGTAACATTTAAATATGTTGTCTTTTTTAGCATGGATTTACTCAAGAAGCAGTGTAGTAGTGTCTGAAGAGGTGGGCATACTGTGAATTTATGAAAAACGCATGCACCCGATCTCTAAAATGTATTTACATTTATATACAGTTCATGTAAAATGCTTAATTTTTAAAAAAAGTTAGGACTGTTGTAATTATAGTCCCACATAAACTGTCTTTAAAATATTTCTTTTTAAATTTCTTGCTGGCATGGTGTAGAGTACACTGCTAAGAACAACGGTATAGTATCTTGATGTTAAATATGTATTTAAATTAATAGTGTCATTATTGTTCCTTTTATTGGGCTACTATGAAATTTGTATTCTCAATGAAAAAAACAGATATTCTCAGGTGGCCATAGACAAAATCCTAAAACAGATAGGAGGGCATATGGCGTATGTCTGCGTATGCCCTAGACTACATGGCCAGAAGCTGTTTCTCTGATTTTCTATCATTACTTCTATAAGGTGCTGATCCCTCTTGTTTGAACAAGTCTTGTGACGACACTTGTGTTTTCAGCATTTATGAATGTTAAGATAAGTGGAAGAAGAAACAGTTCCCATCCTGCACAAGTATTGCTAAAATAGCCCAATCCATTTTATTTCACTTTGAAGCTTAAGATTATTGTTCGTGGTAACCAAATTATAATGTCCCTGGTTCAAAAATAATAAATATATATTTTTGTGTAAGGATCGATATTTTTCATACAATATCAGTGTCAGAAGTATCGATACTTTAGGATCGATCCACCCATCCCTATCATACAGAGATAATTAAATATATGCCCTCTTGTCACGAACCCCGCTCCCTCGCTCCGCCCCCTCGAGCTTCCACGCTCGTTCCGCCCCCTCGAGCTTCCACGCTCGTTCTGCCCCCTCGAGCTCGCATGCTCGTTTTGCTCCCTCGAGCTCGCACGCTCATTTTGCTCCCTCGAGCTTCCACGCTCGTTTTGCTCCTACGAGCTCTCATGCTCTTAGCAGGTCTCCCTCCTCGGGCTCACATGCCCGCTCCCAATGGCCAGAACATTATGACCACCTGCACTCGTCTCTATCACCCCTTTATTCGTTTCACCTGCACTCGTCTCATCACCTTTCATTGTTTACACCTGCACCTTCCCCTATAAATACCACAGCACATCCGTTTCATGGGTGTTGGTTATTGTATTTAGTTTCCCGTGTCTTTGCCCCCCGCTAGTCTCGTCTAGTTTTGACCTCCTCTCGTTCACCTCTTAGCTTGCCAGCTCCCCTTGTTCCCCTGTCTTTTGCTCCCACTAGTCCCATCTCGCTGATCCTGTTTACCCCGGCTTTGACCCTCGCTCCCCTCTACTACTCTCTTTGGATTTGCCCCTTTTATATTCTCCGATTCCCCGGCTTCGACCTCACGCTCCCCTTGACTACTCTTCACTGGATTTGCCCTTGTTTTGTACTGTTGCCTGCTTTTATTTAATAAAGCAGTTTTTCCCCGACATTGTGACTGTCTCAACTCCAGAATAACCAACCTCACCAAAGACAGTCACAATGCATCACACGGCGAATTCGCGCAGCTCACTAGAGCGGATGTTTTCAGCGCACTCTGCCCCAGGATCTACCGGTGGGAGTCATGATCGCGCGCTCACAGCCCAGGGCCAGCAGGTACGTGCGATTTTTGATTTTTGTCACCCTGCTTCACCTGTGTCTGCCCCTGAGCCCGTTTATGCTTCCCATGCATATTTGAGCGCCGTGAACTCTCCACCCCCGGAGAGGTTTTATGGCTCATCGGACGCGAACCAAGGGTTTTCCGTGCAAGGCAGTGGTTATGTAACTCATAACCCCGTCCTTGACATTATGGAGCCAGCGGCCCGACTCTTGGGTTTGTGCCAGGGGAGCCAACCCTTGGAGGCTTATATTATGGATTTTTGTGCCCTGGCGTACCAGGTGAATTTTGATGAGGTGGCTCTGAAAGACATTTTTCAATTTGGACTGAATGAGCCAGCCTCATCATTCATGCCTGGTGGTCGCTGCTCTCTCAACCTGGCTCAGTTTATTGACCTCGCCCTACTGTACGCTGGTTCCTCGTTTACTGTGGGGGAGGCAGAAACTGAACCAGCGTTCCATACCACGGCCCCCGTCTTGAAGCCTACCACGGCCCCCGTCTTGAAGCCTACCACGGCCCCCGTCTTGAAGCCTACCACGGCCACCGTCTTGAAGCCTGTCACGGCCCTAGCCCCGAAGCCTGACACGGCCCTAGCCCCGAAGCCTGACACGGCCCTAGCCCCGAAGCCTGACACGGCCCCAGTCCCGAGGCCTGTCACGGCCCCAGTCCCGAAGCCTGTCACGGCCCCAGTCCCGAAGCCTGTCACGGCCCCAGTCTCGAAGCCTGGCACGGCCAGAGAGTCAGCGCCCATGGCCGCCACGGCCAACGAGCCAGTGCCCATGGCCGCCACGGCCAACGAGCCAGCGCCCATGCCCGACACGGCCAACGAGCCAGCGCCCATGCCCGACACGGCCAACGAGCCAGCGCCCATGCCCGCCACGGCCAACGAGCCAGCGCCCATGCCCACCACGGTCGGCGAGCCAGCGCCTGTAGCCTCGACCGTCCCCATGGCCATGTCCCCTGTTGGCCGAGGACGCAAGAGAAGGAAGAGGGCCCCTTCTCCCCAGTCTCGTCTTGTGCTCAAGACCACAGAGGTTCCCTCAGAGTCTTCCACAGCTCTACCAACTTCTGCTCCGCCCCCAGAGTCTTCCACGGCTCTGCCGGGTTCTGCTCCGCCCCAGAGTCTTCCACGGCTCTGCCGGGTTCTGCTCCGCCCCCAGGGTCTTCCACGGCTCTGCCGGGTTCTGCTCTGCCCCCAGGGTCTTCCACGGCTCTGCCGGGTTCTGCTCCGCCCCCAGGGTCTTCCACGGCTCTGCCGGGTTCTGCGCCGCCCCCAGAGTCTTCCACGGCTCTGCCGGGTTCTGCTCCGCCCCCAGAGTCTTCCACGGCTCTGCCGGGTTCTGCTCCACCCCCAGAGTCTTCCACGGCTCTGCCGGGTTCTGGTCCGCCCCCAGAGTCTTCCACGGCTCTGCCGGGTTCTGCTCCGCCCCCAGAGTGTTCCACGGCTCTGCCAGCCTCTGCTTCACCCCCAGAGTCTTCCACGGCTCTGCCAGCCTCTTCTCGCCCCTCAGAGCCATCGCGGCCTCCGCCTCTCGAGTCTCCCAAGGCCCCTCCTCCCAAGCCTCCCAGGGCTTCTCTCAAGCCTCCCAGGGCTCTTCCTCTCGAGCCTCCTAAGGCTCCTCCTCTCGAGCCTCCCAGAGCTCTACCTCCCAAGCCCCCCAGGGTTCTGCCTTTCAAGTCTCTCGAGCCTCCCAGAGCTCTACCCCTCGAGCCTCCCAGAGCTCCGCCTCTCAAGCCTCTCAGGGCTTCTCCTCCCGAGTCTTTCAAGGCTCCTCCTCCCAAGCCTCCCAGGGCTCCTCCTCTCGAGCCTCCCAAGGCTCCTCCTCCCAAGCCTCCCAGGGCTCCTCCTCTCGAGCCTCTCAGGGCTTCTCCTCTCGAGTCTTTCAGGGCTCCCCCTCCCAAGCCTCTCAGGGATTCTCCTCTCGAGTCTTTCAGGGCTCCACCCCTCAAGCCTCTCACGGCTTTGCCTCTCGAGTCTTTCAGGGCTCCTCCTCCCCTCGAGCCTCTCAGGGCTCCGTCCCTCGAGTCTTTCATGGCTCCACCCCTCAAGCCTCTCACAGCTTCACCTCTCGAGTCTCTCAGGGCTCCTCCTCCCCTCGAGCCTCTCAGGGCTCCACCCCTCAAGCCTCTCACGGCTCCCCCTCTCGAGTCTCTCAGGGCTCCTCCCCCTCTCAAGCCTCTCAGGGCTTCTCCTCTCGAGTCTTTCAGGGCTCCACCCCCTTCCAAGCCTCTCAGGGCTTCGTTTCTCGAGTCTTCCAGGGCCCCACCTCTAGAGCCTCTCGAGTCTTCCACGACCTTTTTCCCCGAGCCTCTCACGGCTCTACTCCCAGAGACTCCAGAGCTCCCTATGGCTCCACCTCCCGAGCCTCCCACGACCTTTTTCCCCGAGCCCCTCACGGCTCTGCTCCCAAAGACTCCAGAGCTTTCTATGGCTCCGCCTCTCGGACCTCCCACAGCGCCACCTCCATTGGCTCCACCTCCAGAGCCTTTCAGGCCTTCGCCCCTAAAGCCTCCTTCGGCTCCACCTCCAGAGCCTTCCAGAACCCCACCTCCAGAGCCGCCTACAGTGCCGCCTCTGATGGCACCGCCTTTCACGGCTCAGCCCGGACTTCCTGACCCTCTCCCTGTCCTGTGGCCTCTTCCCTGGCCTCCGGACCCTATTCCTGTCTGGTGGTCACCTTCCAGACCCCCGGACCCAGTCCCTGTCCTCCAGTCGCCTTCCAGACCCCCGACCCTGTCTCTGCCCTACGACTGCCCCCTAGATCTCCCGACCACCCGCCTGTCCGCTATGTTCCCCAAGACCTTGCCTTGATACTGCCCATTGACCCCATGGACTGTCTCATTTCCCTCTGTGCCCCTTGGACTGCCCTCAATTTTGTTTGTGTGTTTTGTGGGTTGTCTGTTCAGGGTTTTTGTTTGTTGGGTTCGTCCAGCACCACTTCCTCGCTACCGAGCGCGGCCGTCAGGAGCCGTCCGTTTTAGAGGGGGGACTACTGTAACGAACCCCGCTCCCTCGCTCCGCCCCTCGAGCTTCCACGCTCGTTCCGCCCCCTCGAGCTTCCACGCTCGTTCCGCCCCCTCGAGCTTGCACGCTCGTTTTGCTCCCTCGAGCTTCCACGCTCGTTTTGCTCCTACGAGCTCTCATGCTCGTAGCAGGTCTCCCTCCTCAGGCTCACATGCCCGCTCCCAATGGCCAGAACATTATGACCACCTGCACTTGTCTCTATCACCCCTTTATTCGTTTCACCTGCACTCGTCTCATCACCTTTCATTGTTTACACCTGCACCTTCCCCTATAAATACCACAGCACATCCGTTTCACGGGTGTTGGTTATTGTATTTAGTTTCCCGTGTCTTTGCCCACCGCTAGTCTCGTCTAGTTTTGACCTCCTCTCGTTCACCTCTTAGCTTGCCAGCTCCCCTTGTTCCCCTGTCTTTTGCTCCCACTAGTCCCGTCTCGCTGATCCTGTTTACCCCGGCTTTGACCCTCGCTCCCCTCTACTACTCTCTTTGGATTTGCCCCTTTTATATTCTCCGATTCCCCGGCTTCGACCTCACGCTCCCCTTGACTACTCTTCACTGGATTTGCCCTTGTTTTGTACTGTTGCCTGATTTTATTTAATAAAGCAGGTTTTCCCCGACATTGTGACTGTCTCAACTTGTGTTCGCTACACCTCTAATAGTGTCTGCGTGGGAATGTTGGAGCCCAGGACAGCTGCCAATATCACTTATAGGACAGGAAGATACTTCCGCAGCCGCGGGTCGGCCCAAATTACCCAGTGGCCCACTGGGAAAATGCCCCATGCTCCCAATGTCCAGTCTGCCCCTGGGTGTGGGTGAGAAACAGTTTAAAATGTACTGCATTTTTTACTATAAATCTCCACTTTCACATTCTCTTCACACTTAACTATTGATCAGTTTCTCATCCATGCTTATAATATTGATTCTGAAGACATGGATTTCACCTTTCATATGGATTACTTTTATGCTGCCTTTGTGTGATACTTGGTGCTTCAAATGTCTGACCACCATTCACTTGCATTATTTGGACCAACAGATCTGAAATTTGAGTTCAGCAGAAGAAAGAAAGTCATACACATCTGGGATGTTATGAGGGTGAGTAAATGATGAGAGAATTTTTTTTTTTTTTTTGGTGAACTATTCCTTTAAGGTTTAAATTCTTACCTTGACATAGTGCTTGTGTCATGTGCCCAAATTCTGTGTAACAGTATTCATCGCCCCCAAATACATCCAAATGCAAAGTTTCATAAATGGGTCTTCACACAGAAAAAAGAATTATCATTTTAAGTGATTTAATATTTGTCATTTTTGGCTTAGACTGCATAACTAGAATATATACAGTATATTCTGTAGAGTTATGTAACTGTCTTTGGCCCAGATCAAAAATCTTTGTGAATTAAATATGGCTTGTTGCACGTACTCTCACACAGAAGAAAAAAGCAAGTATTATTATGGGATGGCTATAGATACAAACACAGCAGATCTTACTAAACACGGACCTTGCTCACAGACTAGTTGCTAAAGCACTCTGTCAAGCTGACTGTGCTATAGTTTATGACTTTGTTCAAATGTGATCTGTGCTCATTAGATCTCCTTGGAGAGAATGGAAGTCTTCGGCACAGGAACTATGAGCAGAGCAGCATCTACTGAAAAACACCTTTGATGAAAACGCACAATAACAATCCAAACACTCAGAGCATTCCCCAATCCGACTGTGCTCTGCAGTGTTTTGTAAAATTATCATTTTAATCTGCATCGTGTGATAAAAGCCTAATGTACAGTATCTCATACATATTAATCAATGTGCACTTGGGGGAAGTATTAATGTTATGTGGTGGGGAATCTACGGTATATCCATGTAGCTGAGCCTTTAATAAAAATGCCATTTCATGCATTTAAATGGGATTCTTACAAAAGGGACTTCAACAAGACAAAGAAATTCATCTTATAACAAAATGTTTCCATTTATTAAAAAAAATCTTGGTATGTACTTGCCTAGGGTGTTGGATGTGTCTGTAGCAGGGACTACAAACTTAATGTTTTTCATTAAAATGACAATACTCTGTGCTAAGGGGTGGGTGAAATACTGACTAGAGTGTTGCCAGATCTTGCAAGAGAAACAAGCAACCTAGTCTGGAAAAACAAGCCCAAAATAAGCCAATTGCCTCACTAAAATAAGTGAAAATTAGCACTAATTTATTCCTGTGTGGTGGATTTATCAGCATAGATATCAAAACAAGCAATTAATTAACAGTTAAGTATAATTGTATTTACAGATCTGCTTCTCAGTCAAAACCCGACAGCATAAAATCTGTATGAATACATTATACCTAACAATATTTCAGTGAAGACTTGGAAAGAACAGAGAAATGAACTTTTTACCTCTAATAATGTTTTCCTTGTATCTGCAATTGCTGTGAATGAACAGTATATGTAGTAATTATACAGTACATAGTTGTCAAAAAGGTCTTTATTCACAGAATGTGACATCCACAAAGGGCAATTAGGCAAAACATTTGTGATGCAGCAGTTTCCTTCAGGATCAAAGCACATTTTTATTTTTTTCAGGCAACATGAAGTGGTGTAGTTCTGTGATAAACCCTTTGGCCTTTAGTTTAATTAAATAATTATCAGAACAAAATTAACCGGTTATAAATGGTTACCTGCATTTAAAAATAAAGTTTTCACTCCGGAACAATTGAAAATCACTTTGTTCCTGTTTTCGGTTATGTTTTTGTTCCTTAAATTGTTTTTAGTCCCTGGTTTGTAGTACATTTCTATGTGGTTTCTAGGATGTTCCGGATGGTTGCTTGGTGATTACTAGGGTGTTAAGTGTGGTTTCGTGCTGACCAAAGTCAAAAGAGCCCACCCCCAAGTCTCTGAAATATTCTGGTCCCTAGATATGACTCAGGTCCCCCTTTAAATGTTACTCTATGGGATTTGTTTGCCAGTCTATCATCTACCAGACAAAAATTCGAAATCCAATTGGTCCAAAATGTTTATTGTACATCTCTTCTCAAAAAGCCGCACAATTTGAGTAATAATTCATGTCTGTAGCACAAATAGAGTACACTGATATGCTGCATAATGTATATTATTACACTGCATATTTTAAAACTTAAGGATAATTAAAATTCAAATCCAAAATATGGAAAGCATCACTATTCCTATTGCACATACAGTAACTCATTTAAAATAAATAAAGTTTTAGGTGCATGTTGAATTCTGCTACACCAGGCACGCATGGAGCTAAGGATAAAGCAAGAGAAGCACTTCGAGGTACACCTCCATACCCAAGTGGAGGACAGGCAGGTGTTTCAGAGCTTGCTGCCCCATGAGTGTGCGTGGTCTCACTCACAGTTAGTGGTCCATCTGCTACCGCTGCTATCTGGAGAAGCCAAAACTCACAGCACCCAAGCTTTCGATGGCCAAACGCTTGGGGCATTCTGATTTAAATAAAGCCATCCTGCAACAGATCGGCTGCAGCCCGGAACAGCATCGCCAACAGTTCCGCACTCTGATGCTGAGCAAGTTTGGCCGCCCATTTGCCTTCGCACAACAGATTTGTGATGCCTGCTGGCTGTGATTGCTGGCTGAGGAGGAGGACGTCATCAACATCCTGGTGCTGGAGCAGATAGTCTTCTGGCTGCCGAAGGGGACAGCAGAGTTGGTCCAGTGTCACCATCCGGCATTGCTGGAGTAAGCTATAGCGGCGTATCCAGGGGACAGCGAGCAATTTTCTCTCTCTCTCTTTATCCCTTCACATCCCCTACCCTTCCCCATATCCTGTTCCCTGGAAATGGGGAATACCTTCCCCAAAACAGGTCCCCCGGTCCTGTGGGCCGTTTATCCTGCTAGTTTTACCTAACCCTCTCTGCTCTCCCCCACAGGCTGGTGAATCCGCTGCCAGGAGTGTGAAATCTGGGCCGGTCTGTTGGAGCTGCGGGGGTCCTGGGCATTTCCAGGACCGATGCGCCACGATGATGGTGGAGACATTGCCCATGACACTGATGCGCCACAGGCCACTAATCTTGGGTATGAATTTACTGCCTTATTGAGGGAAATCTATGTGGATGGGTCCTGTTTCAGTGTGTGGTTTGCAATGCACTGGTTGGAGAGTCGGAGCTGGGGCCATCTACATCAGCTCCACATCAGGATGAAGTAAGGGAGAGGGAAGTTCACAGATGGTGTGCAGCATGCTGTGAAAGTCAGCTTGTGAATCCACCAGCCACCCGAATAGCACCATTGCGCCCCCTTCCCTTGATCGACGTCCCCTTCGAATGAATTGGCATGAATGGACTCGTCGGTCCATTAGAGCAGACGGCATGCATCATTTTGTTCTGGTGGACTATGCAACACAATATCCGGAAGCTTAAACATAAACATTGTGCCCTGATCAGTGAGGATTTCTATCGGCATCCCCACTCAGTAGATAATTCTGAAGAGTACCTCTGCAACACTATGTGCTGAGATGTTGCGCAGTGGCACTCATCAGAATTATCTACCAAGTGGGGATGCCGATAGAAATCCTCACTGATCAGGGCACAAAGTTTATGTCACGTACACTACATGAACTTGTTGGATTATACATGCAGAAGAATTGAAACGACATGATTTGAATCTAGGATTTATCCAATCGTAATCCTGGAATTCCACAACATCATAAATGGAAAGACATTGGTGCCATTGAATCTCAAATCTGGCTGTGGCAGCGGGGGCATGGTCAAGCGCCTGTCCGGGAGAGAACAGCAGTAAGGACTAGGGCTGGGACAACGAAAAAATACGTCGACGCAAATATGCGCGTCGATTCGTCGGACCCAAAACAAAGATGGCGGCGCCGGCAAGTAGTAGCAACCTCAGACTATCAGAAGTGCAAGGTGGCATGCACTCGTTCCTCTAAAGTATGGGAATTCTTTAATTTAAAAGGAAATAATTCCGTGATATGTCGTCTTTGCAAAATGGAGATGGCCTTCCATTCTAGCACCACGGCAATGCACCAGCACCTTAAGAGGCGCCACCCGGTTGCAGCTGCAGATGACAGAGCACCGTAAGTTTTTTTCAACTCCCCACTTTGCACTCGATGTTGGAGTAGGCTATAATACGTTAGTCGACACCTAAAGTTTTCAAGCTATAGCTATTAATAATGCGCTTATAGCTATGAATGTCGTGAAAAATACATAGAGGACACTGACAACGCGCTGGCAGACAGGACCAAGCAGGTAACATTTAATAAAGTCTCAACTTTCAAATTTGGTCATTCAAAGAAAATTAAACCATAAATAGGCCTACTATTTTGTGGCTCTTTAATGTGTCGTGACAGATTGCCTCAGTTAAAGCTGCTCGTGAACCGATCATCTTTTCCTTTGTTAATTTATAGCATCAAATAGGCTAAACATGAATGTAGCCTACATCAGAAGGACTGTTGTTTTAACCGCGGAAAGATGTCAGTACAGCCTACAATCCATTATTCAAATTCAAATCCACCGCGTTAATCTTCTCTCTCCTGACTACTTTGTCGGACAAAAATGGAGTATTATGATTGATTGATCAGATCGCCAGTCAATCAAACTCCCGGCAAATGTTTTTTTTTTAACATTTTATACACCCCCGATGAAACCGGTATTACCGGTGTTGTCACAAGTCAATTAATCGAATCGAAATCGAATCGGACTGAAAAACTAATCGTTAGATTAATCGATGCATCGAAAATATAATCGCTAGATTAATCGTTTAAAAAATAATCGTTTATCCCAGCCCTAGTAAGGACGCTTACACCTGAGCTAAATTATGTCTAACACATGTCTCTAATTTCAGTGAGCACGGGGAGAGCGGCATAAAAGTCAGCCGTTGGACAAATTGCTCCAGTACCACCTGATCGATAACTCCCTCGACGTCCACCATTCTCAAGATATAAAAGTTAATGATTAAATATGCACTATTTTTGAGCGGAAGATTTCTCTGGAACAAAGGACCATAAAATCAACTGTTGGAAAGGACAGCCCAGTTGACCATGTGACTCTGAAAAGTCACTTCCGATTACCGCAAGATACCTTTGGGGATGCGGCCAATTTCAGTTCAAATATTTTCAAACAGGAAGAATACGTGCTCTTCTCTTTTTCTTCTTGAGGCTCTTCTCTCTTCATCTCTTCTGCATGCACATGCTTCGTTGGGTCACTCCGCTGACTGCCAGATCCATGCCATGTGAGGCCCAAGGAAGCTCAGGACTCAACGTCCCGAGAAAGCTTGTCACTCTCTACAGTTCACACACCCATGAGAAGGCCTCGCTTCAAAGCCAAAATCATCATTCATACAGACAATAACTTAGAACTTACAGAGGTCCAAAACATTGACGGAACAAACTTTCGACCAAGCGCCAATAACCAAGCAACACAAAGAACGCAAGGAAACATCACAAAGATAATAAAGTCCATCTCCAATATTGTGCTCAAAGTGCTGGTGTATTAATAAAATAATTTGGGTAATCCGATAGCAAATCGATGTAGACTCAAAGAAGGATAAATTGTTCTTAAGGTTGTCAACAGACTCCGTAGAGTTCATCTTCACTGTACTGATCATTTATTTCATATTCTGTCACTCTTTTCACCAACCTGTTTCATGTATATATGTGTTCGATAAGATTTATGTTTAGAATAGTAATAAAGTTTGTCTGTGTTCAAAGACTGTGGTATATTTTGATAAAAAATCTCATCCCTGTTTCTAAAAGATTTAGCTTCAAAGCTGTACCTAAATGAGAATAATATCACTCTGTGTCATAATGTGAATCATAATTCACTTATTAAAGCTAATTCCTTACAGTAGAAATTGTGAGCTGATACAACTAGACGTTGTCTTACGATTTCAATGGTGGAGAATCTATTAAGACAAATAATCTAGTTATTTGTCATGTAACTAATTTATAATATTGGTCGAACGCAACTAATTCCGTTATACACTTCATTACCTAATAAGGTACAATAAGGACAGTTTAATTTAGTTCATAGCTCACATATTTCAAGTCCCTAAATTCCCTACTTTTTTTTTTAATTAACGTTTCCCTCCTAAATGTCGCATACCAAATATCCTACAAACTGTATGAATTATTGCGGATTAAATCAATTCGAACCAGCGTTTATCACCCCCAAACAGATGGCTTGGTCGAATTATTTAATTGGACACTAAAGAATATGATTCATAAGTTCGTGCATGAAACTCGAAATGTGGCTCAAGCCCCTATTATAAATGAGAGGTATATAGTACGAGAGGTCCCACAAGCCTCCACAGGGTTCTCCCTATTTGAGTTATTGCATGGGTGTTAACCGCGTGGCGTGTTCAGCGTCCTATGGGAAAATTGGGAGGAGGGACCTTCAAACAGCAAAAACTAAATTCAATATGTTCTTGACCTGAGAGCAAAACTCCACACACTGGGTCAATTAACACAGGAGAATTTGCTCCAGGCTCAAGAACATCAAAGCCGGCTGTATAATAGGGGTACTCGGCTACGGAAATTTACACCGGGAGATAAAGTCTTTGTATTACTACCCACATCTAGCTCTAAATTACTCGGCAAGTGGCAAGGGCCCTTTGAGGTCACACAGTGAGTCGGGAAAATCGATTATGAGATTAAACGAACGGATAGAGGCAGAGCACATCAGATTAACCACCTCAATCTCTTAAAACCGTGGAGATAATCGGCCCCTGTAACATTGGCAACACTGGTTCCGGAGAGGGAGGAGCTCGGACCGTGGGATGTCTGTGGAAAGCGAGGCCAAGAGAGTGAGTGCGGTAAGTGTTGGAACATGTGGGAAATCACCTCTAACAGCTGTTTTGTGTTTTTAGTGAGAGTGGAGAGTGATTTAAAGGGCGATCCAGGTGTGTGTGTGTGTGTGTGTGTGTGTGTGTGTGTGTGTGTGTGTGTGTGTGTGAGCGTGTATTTATCACTTTGTGGGGACCAAATGTCCCCATAAGGATAGTAAAACCCGAAATTTTTGACCTTGTGGGGACATTTTGTCGGTCCCCATGAGGAAAACAGCTTATAAATCATACTAAATTATGTTTTTTGAAAATGTAAAAATGCAGAAAGTTTTCTGTGAGGGTTAGGTTTAGGGGTAGGGTTAGGGTTAGTGGATAGAATATAAAGTTTGTACAGTATAAAAACCATTATGTCTATGGAAAGTCCCCATAAAACATGGAAACACAACATGTGTGTGTGTGTGTGTGTGTGTGTGTGTGTGTGTGTGTGTGTGTCAGTACAGCTAACATTTGAGTTTGAAGCTTTTGAGTGAGAGAAAATAAAAATAACTTTTGAGTTTGATTTGCCATCTCCTGCTTCCTCCTTGAAAGAGTTAAGAACTTTTGCCACAGCCAGCAAGCACATTTAGAAAATAAAAGCATTGTTTTGTAGTTTATTTTTAACACAAGCAAACTAGATTGCTATTTTTACACCGTGTGATGAATGTGAGCTCAGAGTTTGGAAATTACATGGCACATGCATGGATCATTATTGGACTTGATGAAGCTCTGCTCCCATTCCGAGGAGTGAAACATTTTAGTTGTCTAGCTGCAGGCTATACAGAGTGTCTGTAAAGTAAAGAAAAAGGCAAATAGTCCCACCAAAAATCCCATAGGACAGCTGTGTGCCCAGAGCTTATTCATGCTAGCTGTTATTTCCTACATTTGATAAAGAAGAGGTCATTACTCAAGGAAAGTAAGATATATGGCTTTTGTACCAGGCACCTGATGTCTGGTGTGGCTCACCACATTTGCCATGTTGCTAATGCAATAAAATTGGCGACCACGAATGGACTGGCATGGGGCCAGGTGTAATGTTTACTGTATGTGTTCATGTATTTCATGTCTTTTATTTGAAAAGTTTAGTTCCTGTTCATGTCATGTGTTCCTTAGTCATGTGATTCCTGTTTCTTGTGTTCATTGGTTTATTGTTTAATTATCTTGTTATCAATTCTGTCTTTTCATTGGTTAACTTGTTTGTCTTGTTCTCCCATGTCTTGTATTTAAGACTCATGTTTGTCATTGTCCATTGTCAAGTGTTGATGTGAGTTTGTGTAGCGTATTTCAAGTTCATGCCAAGTCAAGTTTAAGCCTAGCCAAGTTCATGTTTCAAGTTTATAAAATGTTTTATTCATGTTTATAGTTAAGGTTTTTGGTTTTCAAGTTTATTAATAAATTGCACTTGGGTTCTTCATTTCATCGTCTAGGTCATTTCCATTGCCAGTTACAACGTTACAGAACACTTGACCTACAATGAACCCAGCGATTCAGCTCCTCCATCTACATCAGGGGAGTCCCCTGGAGGACTATGTGGAGGACTTTTGTGATCTGGCTAGCCAGATGGACTTTAATGAGGTGGCCCTCAGGGACTGTTTCCAATTTGGACTTTTTGAGCCCATCTCTTCTTTGATGCCAGTTGGTAAGAGTACCCTGTCCCTCGCTCAATATATCGACCTCGCTCTGCAGATCATTGGTTCCACGTTCACTGTGGGGGAGGCGGATGCCAAGCCAGTGTCCCACATCATGGTCGACAAGTCAGCGCTCCATGTCATGGTCGGCGAGCCAGCATTCCACATCATGGCCAATGAGCTAACGGCCACGCCTGCCACGGCCAATTAGTCAAAGCCCATGCCTGTCACGGCCAACGAGTCAATGCCCATGCCTGCCATGGCCAACAAGCTGAAAGTTTCATCCATCCCAGGGCCAGCGTTGCCAGCCTCGTCCGTCCTAGAGCCTGCTTTGCCAGCCTGCACTGCCAACTTTGGCCTCTGGAGTAGGAGGAGGAGGAGGATGATGAGAAAGGCTTTTGTTTTCAAGTCTCGACCAGGGAGTCACGACCAGGGAGGTCGTTTCCAAGTCTCTGTCCATGTTCACGACCACGGAGGTCGTTTCCAAGTCTCTGTCCATGTTCACAACTGCAGAGGTCATCTCAGAGTCAATTTGTGCCATTGTCCATTGTCAAGTGTTGATGTGAGTTTGTGTAGCGTATTTCAAGTTCATGTCAAGTCAAGTTTAAGCCTAACCTAGCCAAGTTTAGGTATATGTTTCAAGTTTATATTATGTTTTATTCATGTTTATAGTTAGGGTTTTTTGTTTTCACTTTTATTAATACATTTCACTTGGGTTCTTCATTTCAACGTCTTCGTCATTGCCAGCTACAACGTTACACCAGGGGAGTAGCTGCGGGCTTGCTTGCACTGACTAAACAAAATCACTGTCACCAAAACCTCAGGTAAGCAATTTTGCTTAAAATTGTGTTTTTAAAAATTGTGTCTGTTGAAAGGTTTGTCCCAAGTGAGTGTAACTCTAAAAAGGCCTCTCCAGTCTTGAACTTAATTAAATGACTAATTGGATAAGATAGAGAACTGGGTTCCAGGGTTCAAAAACTGTGCAATCAAATGTAAATAGGTATTGTAAATAAGTTTCCTGTGGAAACAAAATCCTGTGGATACTGCACTCCTAGGCAGGGGTAGGCTGAATAAGCAGGTCCTACATATACCGCACTCCTAGGTATGGGTGGGCTGAATGGGCAGGTGTGTTTTGAAATTCTGCAGATACTGCTAGATGCAGTGACCCCAGTTGTGATAAGGAGCCCGCATTGGAAGGTGGCCTTTGAACTGGCTGAGAAACAATGAGCCCACAATTGATGGTTGGCAGACACGCAAGAGTCCTGGCTGCCAAGGGGAGCATTGTGATAATGAAGATATTTGATATTTAAAAGCCCGGACTGAATAGTGTAAAATTTGTTGAAAAATATTTATGTATATATTAGAGCTGTCGATTTAATGCATTCATTTGGTTTGATTAATTATGGAAAAAATAATGTGTTAAAATAATTAACGCGTCCCCGCCCCGCCCCACACCTGTACATCATCTTACATTGCATGCAGCTGCTTTGTGCCAAGCATGATGCAAGGTGACGACCAAGTGCTGCTTGACCCTCTGAAGGGAAATTTTTAATTCAGAACGCATCCAGACGGAACCACTGATAAGACCAAGGTCTTTTGCACTATCTGCAATAAGGAATTTGCATACCATCGAAGCAATTCTAGCCTGACATACAAACTGAAATGAAAGCATGTTTTAGCGAGCTCTTCAGTTAGTACAATCCCAGCTGCTACAGTAAACACGCTCCACCAAACCACACTGACGAGGGCAGGCAGCACAGAATTAGTAAGTCTACATCAGGAAACACTAATGCAAGCTATAGCTAAATGAATTTCTGTAGACTGCAGGCCTGTAGATATGGTGGAAGACAAGGGGTTGATGGAAGCATTTGGAATTGTGTCCTCTGATACAAGCTACAAACCACCATCAAGAAGAACGGTAGTTTTTAAAATAAATTAGCTGTATGACACTGAAAAAAGATCAAAAGAGGACATATTGGCTCAAGCTAAATATGTTGCCCTGACCAGAGATCATTGGACCTCAGTCAGTAATCACAACTATCTAGGTGTTACTACACACTTCATCGACCGTGACTGGAAACTTCAGTCCTTTTGCGTTAACTTTAATGAAAACAGTCACAAGGCAATATTCTGATGCATGTGCCGAACAGTTCTTAACAGTGGCTGAGGAGTGGGTCATTCTAGATAAGGTGACCCCCATCGGAACAGACAGTGCTTGAAACATGGTTGCTGCAGCGAGAAAACTTCCATTTGATCACATGCCCTGTGTTGCACATATATTGCAGAGGACCATCACTGTTTGTCTCTCTGACAGTGGGTTTGTTGATGCATTGACAAAGTGTTGCAAAATTGTAGGACATTTTTAAGCACAGTCCTGCGAATACAGAGGAACTACATCAGCAGCAAACAGCACTTGGACAACAGAGAGAGCAATTGATACAGGATGTTTCAACAAAGTGGAACTCATCGCTCGCAATGATCACCCATCTCTTATGGAACCAAGAGGCTGTTAAGGCTACTTTAATCCAGCAGAAACACAAGTTAGTCATGCTGACCGCAGCTGAGTGGGACAAACTGCACAAGCTGCAGGTCCTTCTTGAACCATGCAGGTAAGCCCGCAACACACACACACCCCCCTCATTAGTATCATGTTTCATTGTTTTTTATTCAACTTTATTTGTAGTGTTACACAATATACTTTTGCTTTTAAAGTAGCTTCACAGATAATTATGCCTTAATGTCTTTAAGCTCTTGAGTCTTTAAACACTCAACACAATGTTTAAAAACTCTACAAAATATACATTGTGAATCACTTTTTATAAGTTGATGCTAAATAAATAAGCTTGCCATGCCTACATTAAATGTAAATTAAACTGTGTCAGTTTAATGTGAGAGAACTTTATTGTTCATATTTAATTTGTCTTCCACTGCAGGTATGTGACTGAACTCCTTGGGGCTGAGGCTTATGTCTCATGCTCTGTGGTTCTGCTTGCACTCTGCCATCTCTACCATATAATTAAGGTCTCTGATGAGGATCCAGCCTATGTGGTGAGATTCAAGACTGCCTTCAAGAAAGACCTTGCTGAACAACAAGCTGACATGAGCAATGAATGGCTGAAGCTTGTTTCAGCTCTTGACCCATGTTTTAAGGACTTAAAGTGCCTACCAAGAGGAGAGAGAGAAAAGGTGTGGTCCAGCCTCGAGAAGATACTAGAAGAAGCAGGACACAGCACAGACACTCCACAACCCTGTGAAGAACATGATCCAGCAAAGAGCAGAATCATCCTGCTGGGTTCAGATTCAGAAACAGAGGAAAATGGGCTTTGCAATGCTCTACATCAGTGGTTCTCAAACTTTTTAGCCAGCGACCCCTAAACTAACATCGACGAGAACTCGCAACCCACTACCTACCACAGCATACACAAACAATAAACAAACAAAAAAAGTGGTTTTAAATCCACATCCACTTCCTATGGAAGCTTGTTTCCACCACAGAATAAAAAATAAAAAAGGTATCATGCAATTCTGACTTTATAACTGGCACTGCAAGTTTATATTTCACAATTAGGCCTATGAGAAAACAAGTCAGAATAGCGAGATGTAAACTCACAATTTTTAGATAAAAAAAAATCGCAATTATCTTTTCAAATGTTTTCTTATGTGGCGGAAACAAGCTTCCATAACTTCAACTATATTTACTGTATATAAATTTAGGCTTACCTTTCAGTGGGATGGGTGCACTTGTTTTTCGGTGCACAAAAGCTTAATCTGTGGCCTGATGTTGGATACGGCTACTCGCAGATCATCCTCAACATCAAGACGTGATCTGTATTTATTTTTCATGTATGTAACAGCGGAAAAAGTCTGCTCGCACAAATACGTAGATCCAAACGGAAGCAGTACATCCACTGCCACACCGGATAACTCTCTGTATTCTTCTGCTACTGCGATCCAAAATTCAGGCAGTGTGGAACTGGAAAATAAAGTTTTTAATGTTCGATCACTGGACAGCTCCAGCAAAGCATCTTCCAGTTTTGTGGGGAGATTAGTCCTAGTTTCAGTGAATGGTTGCCGTATCCATTCATACAGTTCTGGTTGCATCTCTTTTGGAAAATACTTCTGGAATTGTTCCAAAAGGCAGTGGAGATGACCAGTGATGTGTGTTTTCAGGCTGCCGAGACTCAGTCCATTCTCCTCCAGATGTTCATCCAGCTCAGGAAACATCTCCACATTACCTTGTTCAACTCGCTCAGCCCATCTTTCCAGCTTTTTCACAAATGCATCAATTTTCTCATTCATTGTCAAGATGTTTGTGTTTGGACCTTGTAATGAAAGATTAAGCATGTTAAGCCTTTCGAATATACAGGCCAAATAAGCAAGTTTTGATAACCAATCTGGATCTGTCAGGTGGTGCGCGAATTCAGATTTAGATTC
This sequence comes from Xyrauchen texanus, assembly GCF_025860055.1. Lineage (NCBI taxonomy): Eukaryota > Metazoa > Chordata > Actinopteri > Cypriniformes > Catostomidae > Xyrauchen > Xyrauchen texanus. The sequence continues at coordinate 13,541,700 of NC_068292.1, read as the reverse complement.
TTTCAACAACGAGTGCACTTCCTCACGCAGTTCGTAAAGCCGGCCGAGTGCCTTCCCGCAAGATAACCACCGGACTTCGGTATGAAACAGCAGCGCTTCGTGCTGCGAGCCCATCTCATTGCAAAGGGTGGCTAGCAGTCTACTGGTTACTGGACGTGATTTTATGTGATTTACAATTTTGATTGCACTTTTGAGAACACTGTTAAGCTCACTGTCAAGTGCTTTGCTAGCAAGAGACTCACGGTGAATGATGCAGTGCGTAAACTTAACATGAGGAGCCACTTCTAAAACCTTTGCCTTGAGTCCCTTGTTTTTACCTACCATTGCACCTGCACCATCAGTACATATGCCAACACAGTTATCCCATGAAAGTCGCATCTCTTTTAGTCTGGTGTCCAGCTTGTTGAAAATGTCACTGCCGGTACAAGTCCCCTCCAGCTCTGAGCAGAAGAGCATTTCCTCGTGCAGTTTTCCATCAAATGTGTATCTGATGAATGCCAGCAACTGAGCAGAATTAGACACATCTGTAGATTCGTCGAGCTGTAACGCATATTTCTTTCCATTTATCCTATTAATCAATTGACTCTTAATGTCTTTTGAAATATCATGAATATGGCGAGCTATCATGTCATTCGACAATGGGACAGTCATAAGCTCACTTGAAATTTTCTCGCCATGCATGGCCCGACACATAGCCACAGCTGCGGGCTTTATCAAGGTTTCCCCAATCGAGTGTGGCTTTTTGGACTGTGCTATCAGGTATGCCACCTCATAAGATGCCTTCAGAGCATTAGCAGTAATTTGGGTTTGTTGTGCGAGTGTGCGTTTTTGAATCTGTAATTCCTTCTCTTTTCTGCGAAAAAAGTCTATAGGTTTTTCAACACAAGCAGGGTGTCTTGTCTCCAAATGTCTCTGCATTTTTTCTGGCTTCATACTTTCATGGGCAAGCACTTCTGAACAGATTACACACTGAGGATGGTCCACGTCGTTGACAGTAGAGCAAGTGAATCCATACTTTATGAATTCCTCTTGATATTTCCGACGTTTCCTACATTGGTCAGAAGGGGTCTTGCTCTTGTGTTTAGTAGATGTACACGGTTCAGATGATTCAGGCAGACTGTCCACTATTTCCTCAACATTTTTAACCTTGCGAATTACAAATGTATCCATTCTTGCAGTTGCAGTTTCCACGTGCAGTTGCGTGCTGTATTGATAACTAGCGATCAGTCGCCGCACGGTGACGTCATATCTTAGAGTCACGAAATATTATTTAAAAAAAAATTTAAACCTTCTAATCACTTCTGTCTTTAGAAATCAGAAAATATTTAGTTGTAATCTTAATTTTTCAGTATTGAAAAATATTTATTGTAATCAGAAAATACATACATTTTTCAAACCAACTCGCGACCCCTTGAAATCATTCCGCGACCCCCAGTTTGAGAACCACTGCTCTACATCACTATAAAGCTTAGCCCAGTATTGTGATGGATAAGTGTTCTCTACAGTGGTGGTCAATTCATGCAGGGGCCCATGTTAAACTGTCTTTCTTAGCTTGCATATATCTGGCCACCCCTGCAACCTCTGTACCATGTGAAAGACTGTTTTCACTGGCAGGCAACATTGTCCAAAAGAAGAGGGCTTTAAACTTTAAACTAGAAAATGTAAACAAGTTAGTTTGTCTTAGCAACTGGTTGAACAAGACGAATTGATGTCAGTTTAGCTGTGTTTCTGTTATGGCCATTCTAGCCAAAGTGATAGGCTTATGTTCAATTAAAAAAAAATGTATGGACACATTGTAGCCTAAAAGTGACTAACATAGCCTAAGTGATAGGCTTATTTTCGATAAAAATAAATGTTATGGCCCCGTTGTAGCCTAATAGTTTATGTAATAAATTATATGTGGAATTAAATTAAATGTATTTCTTTCTAAAGCTACTTTTTGTTATGTCTATTCAATGTTTTTCTCATCTACCACAATAATGACTTAAACATTTTTGGGGGGTAAAATCTTTTGGGGGTAATTTCTCTGCCAAAATTGATGTGCGATTAATCGCGATTAATTAATCGGCGCATCGTGTAATTAATTAGATAAAAAAAAATTGCGACTGACAGCCCTTGTGTGTGTGTGTGTGTGTGTGCATGTTTTTGTGATTTACGAGGACAATTTTGTAAGTTACAAATTAGTAATTACAAGGGTATTATGCTATAAATGTGATTTATGAGGACATTTCTAGTGTCCCCATAATTAAAATTGCTTAAAAATCATACTAAACAATGTTTTATTGAAAATGTAAAAATGCAGAAGGTTTTCTGTGAGGGTTAGGTTTAGGGGTTGTGTTAGGTTTAGAGGATAGAATCTATAGTTTGTACAGTATAAAAGTCATTATGTCTATGGAAAGTCCTCATAATGATAGGTAGACCAACATGTGTGTGTGTGTGTGTGTGTGTGTGTGTGTGTGTATATATATGTATATATATATATATATATCAAATTAATTGCAATTGAGGTGACTAATGTGTTCATGTTGACTGTGTTGTGCTTATGCTGGCTCCAATGTGTTATGCTGTATGTGTGTGAAATTAGCCTGTGGGTGTGTGGTTGAGTGTGCTGATATATGTCCATGTAATTGTTTTTCTCATGAGAACTGTGTTGTAAAGAAACAGGTATATTAGACCTAGTATTTGATAGTTATAAAATGAATGATGAAAAAGTGTGAAAGAAGTTAGAAAAATCATTCTAAGGACTAAAAACATTCAGAGATATTGGTTTTGTCGACTATTTGGACACCACCCAAATTGTAGTCGGTGTAATCCAGATAAATGAAATACAATTGGTGATACAGAAAATGAAGTAAGAAAAAATGCCTGTCTTTCTCTCTCTCTCTATTCCTCTCTTGTTCAGCGAGACTGAAGATTGCGAGGCTGGCTGTGTGCTGTGTAGACCTGTAGCTAAGCAGACAAAGGGAGCGAGAAGGGAGGGGTTGTGAGCAGACAGAGAAACACAGAGAAGGCTTTTTCTCTCTGTTTTCCTTCTAAAACATAAATCTAATGTGGACTCAGGCCGTTGCTGAATTTGAAAGAATATTTACGGCTAGACTAGCTGAAAAGAAAAAATAGATAGAATTAGAAAGAATATTACTGGAGACACAGGGAATTAGTGATCATTTCTGGAAGGAATTTGAATACGTAAATTATTTAGGCAAAACAAGGGAATTGATAGAACAAAAGAAAAAATAGTTTCTGAACAAATTGACTACAATCACAAATTTGAAGGAAATAGAACAGGAATGGCTATTTGTAGACTGGAAAGCTATAGTGACTCAACATTTGACCTTTGAACCATTGGTACAATTGGATGGACTTTATATGCTGAGTCCTACTCAATTAGGGCAATTAGTATCATCAGCAGAAATACCCATTGGCCCAGTGTATGTGCCTTATATCAAAAGGCACCATCGAAGGCTAATGGCAAAGGGGATAGAAAGAATAACAGTCCTAAGAAATGGTTGCCTTATGATAAGCTCAAACATATGTCCAGTGCAGTGTAAAAGTAAGGTGTTATTTCATGGAGAAAGTAGTGGAGATATAGCACCAATTTACACAACAAATGGGACTGTAGGAAAGGTGGTGATCGCAATTGTTTTGAGCAGAGACCCAAGGCGGAGGCGACAGCTGTGTGTGGAAATATTTGGATGTTAAAATAAAAAGAAGTAACAGATTTAGCAATCAACCACTGTAAATAATGAGTGATTCTTGTTGAAATAGAAGAGGGAAAGGGAGAAAGAGAGGAAAGTGAATTTTAAACAAAGAAGAAAGGGAAGCCCTGAATATTGATATTGAATTTAATTAACATTTTCTGTAGTTTTATGGGGAGGGTGTCAATTAGAATTAACCCCATCTCTCACTTTTATGCATTGAGAAGGAGGAATAACTGCCACAGACTGCAGGCTTGCTGAGGATGAGCTTTTGAGTTTTGACATAATAAGACTAGGAGGAGACATTATCTGGATGCAGAACAATTCACATTGGTTAGGAGCAGAGGAATTGCCTGTAAAACCATTACCCAGAAAACAAATCAATGCTCTTCTGAAATATCTGAGGAAGACTAATAAAATACTTTAGGAATTGTGATAAGTCCTCAACCCAGCAAAAGCCCAGGGAAAGTCAGGTGTCGGTTTTTTTGTGATCCTCGTCTGACCAGCCTGGTGAAGACTAGTTAAGTATACACACAAGCTGGGGTTAGAGAAGTACATTGAAAAGCTAAAAACAAGAGCAGAAAAAGGGAGGACAAGAAAGGAAAACGAACAAGATGTATTGCAGTAATTTAAAAATCATGGGCTCAAATTATTAAAATCTGAAAGACAGAAAGATAATTGGATGATAAAATTGAAAAAAACAGAGAGACCACCTCCCTATGCACCACCTCTTGACCAACCTGCAAAACAAATGCCTGCCATATCAGGAACAGTAGAAATAAAAGGGAATATAGACATAAAGGATGAAAATACAGACAGAAATAGTGAAGGTGAAAGCATTAGAGAAGCAGAAGGTGTGGAAATCATGAACATCAGAATGTGACATCAGCAATAGAAGGGATGATAAAAAGACAAGAAGAAAAATAGGATATGTCACAAATAAAAGAAATAAGAAATGAACAAGAAATAGAAGAGGAAGAGAGGCCATGGGGAAAAAAAATACACCTAAGAGAGACCTAACATAAATGCTAAAAGAATTGGAACTAGAAATAATGGAGACTGGGGAGCAAATAGCTAAAAAAAAAGCAAACAAATAAAAGAGACCTGAAAAGATTGGAATCTAAAGAAAAATGCAGACTCTTAACTCCAAGAGCACGCTCAAACAGCCCTAAAAGAGAATATAAATATATTACAGGCAACCTGGTCCTTGAGGATGTTCCAAAAGAGAAGCCATGCTGGAAAAGATTGATAAGAACAACAAGCATGCATCTACCAAGTGAGTACCAAAGTAATGTGCTAGTGAATGGTTAAACAGCCTGAGACCAACTGATGAACAACCAAAAGACATGGGCATGCCTGATGAATAATCTGGCTTTATGCATCAATCCAGAAAATATCCAAGTGAGATGCAGCCACACTGTGAGGAACAGCAACAATATTCCATGAGTGATGCAGAGATGCCCAGTAAATATCTGCAAAAACAGTGTCCCATTTTAATCAAAGGCATGCGAGGACAGTATGTGCCATGGGCCAATCGGGACCGTGATGGACTGATAGCCCGCTTTCCAGACATCCATATAGCTGGAAAATTGATCAGAATGGTGGAAGAAGAAACAATGGGAAAACTACTCGCTATTGGCGACATCAACACATTATTTGCCAAATGCTTAGGGGGATCCAAAATGAATGAGATTCTTAAAAAAGTGCACCTAAGAGGAGCAATTGATAATACAACAATAAATGTAGTTGCATTTGACGGATATCGCACTTATGGGAACAATTGAGAAAGGAATACCCAACACACATCGACCCAAGATCCCTGAGAGGAGAACCAATAGGTGAAGTAGAAATTCCTACTACTTATATTCAAAGACAACTGAGAAGATAGAAACAAGAGTTGGAGCAAAACCCTAATCAGACCCAGTAATGACTACATTATTCAGAACAGCCTTAGTGGATGCTATGCCACCCCCAGTGAAGGAAAAACTGGAAGATGTAGTTGGACTGAACTCCAAATCACACAGGGAGTTCTGTGAACATGTCACTCATGCTGTAGAGCAACACAGAAAGAATGAGTCAAGATTGAAACACCAAGAAAGAGAACTACAGAGAAAACTGACACAACTGCAACTCGAAGTACTAACTGGATTCCAGCTGCAGTAAAAGAGAAAGAAGAACAATCAGTAGTAATAGCTCCTGTAAATGTGCCTGCACCTTCTTCCCAGTCTACATTGGTACCTCCTGTACTTATTGTCCAGCATACAATGTCACCAGCTGGAAATATGTCACAGCCACCAGCAACAATTGTAATCTACCTAAAACCAGAGCAACCAAAACAACGAAACTGTAACAAGAAATCCCATTAAGATCACAATACATAATTGTAGGGCAAGAAGGAGTAGCATTACAAATTGGAAATGTGATTTTATTGAAAAATTGTTTCAAGTACACATTCAATTTCACATGTTACCTTATATGCAAGCAAGGGAAAGCAAGCAAAAGATTTAGGACCAATGATGAGAAGAGCAGAAAGAAAGAAAGAAAGAAAGAACATTTTATTAAAAAAACATTTCAACTAATGTCAGAAATGGAAAAACATGTACCTGCTAACCTATGGTCTCGACATGATACAAAAGTAGGTTTAGTAAAATCTGCTAATCCAATTAGAAGATTAATTAAGAAGACTATTGAATAACTAATTAAGGCAGGAGTGTTAATTGAAAAAGTGAGTCATTGTAACACACCCATATTGCCAGTCGCTAAGGCAGACAAATCAATGATTTGAGAGCAGTTTATGAGGTGATGGAAGATTGGCCTGCAGAAGTTCCAAATCCACATATGCTGTTGACTAACGTTCCCCCTGCTGCCAATTGTTTTACTGTTATTGACTTGTGCTCTGCTTTTTTTCAGCATCCCTTTATCAAAGGAATGCAGACACCTTTTTAATTCACCTATCAATGTAAACAATATGCATACACCAGACTGCCCCGGGATTTAAACATTCGCTACATGTGTTCAATCAAGTTTTGAAAACTGACTTGGAAGATCTTAGATTGGATAGCACATTGATACAATATGTAGATGATCTGTTGATTTGTTCAACAACATTACAGCAATGCCACCAAGATTCTATCAAAGTGCTCACCAAATTAGCTGAAGGGGCCAAAAAGTATCAAAAGTGGAACTGCAGTACTGCCTACCACAGGTGGAATACTTAGGACGAATAATTGCGCATTAAAATGAAAGCTATATCACCAAGCCAATTGGAAGGCATAAGTAAAGCACCCCAACCACAAACAGTGGGACAAATTATGACCTTTTTAGGTATGAGGATTTTAGTGCTGATTGGATAGAGAATTATGCTATTAAAACAGCTCCCTTAAGGGAACTGATGAAACAGACAGGGCATCAGAATCTATGAGCTTGACTAACATGGGTTACTGATGTGTCGATAGCCTTTGAATCATTAATGAAAGAGCTTCAGAAAGCTCTAGCAACTCCAGATTATACTAAACCATTTAATTTGTATGTAGAAGATAGAAGAGATAAATATGCCTGTAGTGGAAGAAAAAAGCAACCAGTAGATTATTATAACACCAAATTGGACAAAGTAGCACAAGGCTAGCCACCATGCTAAGGACTTGCAGCAGTTTATTTTGCTCATGACAAAGCTTCCACTGTGACAACAGGCTATCCAGTGATATTTTATACTCATCACAAAGTAACAGAGCTATTAGAGCAATGTAGATTTGTTATAACTCAAGCCATGTGTTTGACATATTCAACACTGCTAACATATCCAGACATTACCATAACACAATGTACAATAATAAACCCAGCCAATTTCATTCCTTTAGAAGGGGAGGTAACACCTCATGAATGTGTAACAGACTCCCTAGCTTTTACTCATCTGAGACCAGATCTAAAATCAACACCAATCATTGATGCAGAAGCAGATTCATTTTTAGATGGGTCCATCTAGGAAATCATGCTGGATATGCTATTGTCAAGAGAAAAGACAAAAAATGTATTCCAATTGTGTTGCAGCATTGTGAGCAGCCATGCTCTGCACAATTGGCTGAATTAAAAGCACTGACTGAGGCTTGTCTGCTGGCTAAAACTCAAACTATTAATATTTATAAAGATTCATCATATGCACATGGAATATGCCATCTATATGGAGCAGTTTGGAAGCAAAGAGGGTTTAAAAAGACTGATGGGAAACCAATTCAACATGGTGACCAAATAATAAAGCTCATTTCAGCCACGATGCATCCAAAGAAATTGGCTATTTTTAAATGTCAAGAACACAAAAAAGGCAATGATTTTGTCATTCAAGGTAATAATGCTGCAGACTTACATGCCAAAAAGGCCTGAGGATGCCAAGTAGCAGTAATGGCACCTGTATCAGTTTTGCTTCAACCTCAACCCCAATTAGATTACATTGCATTTATGCAACATCAAGCTGACCCATATAAACGTCTAGGTTACATATGTAACCTCCGTTCCCTGATGGAGGGAACGAGACGTTGTGTCAAAGAAGCAACCCTAGAGGTCACTCTTGAGTGCCGAATATGCCTCTGATCTATGAAAAAGGCCAATGAGAAGTTGGCAGACATACGGGTATAAAGGCGGGAAATACGTCTAGTTCATTCAGGATTTTTTTGAGGAGATGGAAATGGTCTGGCCACTACAGTGGCTCGGCTCAGCGACGTGGCCTTGTTCCCCTGTCTAGGGTAACCAGAAGGATTCCGATGACTTTTTTGGGGCATTGGGGAAGGGTATGTGCAGTCTGATACAGGTGGTTGCTTTTGCACGTCAAGTACCTGCCCGCTCCTGTGTCAGCAGTACACGTACACGGCTCAGCGCATGGCTTGATTTAAATTGGACCCCTAGTGTCGCTTCTTCGACACAAAGTGTCGTTCCCTCCATCAGGGAATGGAGGTTACATACGTAAACTAGACATTCCCCGTCTGTCGCTCACTTCAACGTTGTGTCGAAGAAGCGACACTAGGGGTCCAATTTAAATCATGCCAAGCGCTGAGCCATGTACGTGTATGCTGACACAGGAGTGGGCAGGTACTTGACATGCAAAAGCAACCAGCTGTATCAGACTGCACATACCCTTCCCCAATGCCCCCAAAAAGTCGTCAGAATCCTTCTGGTTACCCTAGACAGGGGAACAAGGCAACACTTGCCAAACTAGGAACGGGCCGAGCCTAGCCGGGCCTCTTTACTCTCTATGTTTCTCGCATAGAGCCAAACGGCTGGGGCCTTTACACACATCATCTTACCCGGTTTCCTGTTTTTCAGGGAGAAAAGACCCTGCTGAGACCACACCTGCCCAGAGAGGGGGAGGTAAGAGTGGTGAATACATCACATGGGTTTTTAGGAGACATGTGGAGAGTGGCGTGGTGGTAGATTCCACCTCTCCGGAGGGGGGAGTTACTAAAAACACGGCGACCAGGGGGTAGTGGGAACTGCCCAAGGGAGATGCTGTTCCGCTCGTAAGGGGACCGTACCGTGTAAAATACACACAGAGGGAGTCCTGAGCTGTGAAGCACCTAATCCAGTGGATTGGGTCGGTGAGTTCCTCCGCTGAACTGCGGACCCAAAGGTCTAGGGAGGAGTCTGCGTGTACCAAGTTCTACCAGCTCGGACCTGAGAAAACACGGGACGATACTGACTCAACCCTGAGCAGAACATGCTGAAGCAAGAGATGAAGTACAGCTGCAGGAGGATGTACTGCAACCAGCGGAGACAGAACAGGAAGGTGAGAAAGGTTTTGGTATGGATACTGATGGTGGTACACCTTATGCAACAGCTACCACAGACCCAAGGTCTCCCATATACCAATACTTAAGGCTTACCAGAGACCACTGCCCAGACTCAGAGCAGGAAGGGCCTCTCAAACACAACATCTCACCAGGGCCTGGACAATTTCAGCTTTTCAGAACTTGACAATATCCTCTTCCATTAACTCAACACAAGGTACTCAAGTAAATAAAACTGTTAAAAGAGGGTCTTATAATGTGGTTATGAAGACTATCAGGATCCATATGGAGGTATAGATTATCAATCTATAGCACTGCCACCAAAACGCCATACTAATGCAAAATCAGACTGCAGAATTACAAGTAGAAGCGCTTAATAATGACACAGATTATGAAATTGACATGACATTGGGAAGAGAGGAATTATTAGAAAGTGCACATCATAATGATTGGTTCAACTGGGCAGACTACAGTACACAGCAAAACAATCAGGAATGTCTAACTGACTGTTATGTCCACCATCACCTTTGAAAGAATTTATGGTGGTGCCCAACCCACATGATTATATACAGTGTGAACAACATTATTTACAAAATTACAATAAAACAGATGGAATACCTTTCTACCCAGCTGAATGTTTGGCCATATTTGGAGCTCCTTAGTTCTACTTATATTGTGAAACAAATGGTTGGGGAGACAAATGTAAAAGCCTAGATATCAGAGTAACTGCAAGAAAAAGAGAAAAAACTTTAGCATATATAATAGACCCCGGACTTAAATATGAATGTTTTAATAGATCCGAAGGAAAGATCAATGTGGGATTTTAAAGGCCACTCTACCATAACCTGGCATTTGAATGAAAAACTGCATGAACAAACGACAAGTGTCTATGATTCAATATTAGCAAGTTACAATACAGGGAGAAAAAATAACAGGACTGTGGCAGGGCGGAGGGCGGGGCCGGTTCATGATCCTACACACCCGGTCCTGTATTAGGCTAATCAAGCCTTCGAGAGGGATAAAGGTTGACTGCAGAGGATCGTGCGGGAGAGAGAGAGATCGTTTACGGACATGTCCGTCGTGTGTGTTTGTCCTTTGTTTCAGTTTATTATTAAAATATTATTTATGAAAAGCCGGTTCTCGCCTCCTCCTTTCCATTGATCCCTTTACAAGGATGTCCAAGATTTACAAATGAAACAAATGAAACTTGGCAAGGAGGGTATGCAGAAAATGTCAACCAAACTGTAGTGCCTCCTGTGATGGACTTTTATGAAGAACAATCACTAGCCATATCAGATTATTTTTGGATTTGTGGTGGGAAAAAATTGCAGGCTACATTACCAAAAAATTGGAAGGGAATATGCACTAGAGTAAGACTAGCACAAGAAATAACTATTTTAACATGGGGCCCATAAGACTCTGAAATCCAGACTGCATCTACAAAAACTGTACAAAACAAATATAGAGTGAAAAGAGCATATCAGCCTGACCCTAAGCCTCACGTCTTTCTGATTCCAAGCCGGTCCGTTTTGTTGCCAGCAGCGCAGGCAATAACGTCACAGCCGCACGTAAACATGTCAATGGCGTGGAAGATCATCACTGTGAAGAATACATTAAGTTCGAAATGTGTAATAATTGTAAGGCCAAAGTAAACTGTGGGGGAACCACCACAATAACTTTCGGATCAACAAACCTAATTAGACATTTAAAACACCATCACCCAGCTGAAAATACCCATTTTAAAAAAGAAGCTAAAAAAGGAAAGCGGCTAAAGCTAGCCAGAGCTCAGAGCCAGTCACAAGTCAGCAGCCTCTCGTATCATTCCTTGGTATGAGCAGCGAAAAGACCAAAGCAATTACGAGGAAAATTATGGAACTCATGGGCCTGGATGACCAGCTGTTCTCCATAGTTGAGGACAGAGGGTTCAGAAATCTGATAAATTTCCTCGATACAGAGTAGGAGATACTTACCGACGTCGCATTGCCGGAGTTGTTTAATCTCGTGTCATGTTACACACGCAGCCTGTTACCTGTCAACATTTGGGTACACAAATCCGGGAGAGGGGAAGTGGGGTGCTGGATGGCAGAGGCAGGCTAAATACTATACAAATTTTGCTGTTGTGATTTAATGTGCTGAGTAACGTAATTTTTCCCACCGTGTCCAATATTAAAATCAGTGCGACACACATTGCAAAAGGCGTGGGCATTGTCGATATGGCTTCGGGATATGAAATTAAATTCTTCCATCCAGCTGTTGTTAAATTTACATGTATACTTAGTTTTTTTCACCGGAGCACCAGCTGATTCTTCTCCTCCCATCTACCAGTGATGCTTGATTTAACATCCCGCGTCTACTGCCTGTGCAGATATCAACAGCGCAAATGGGTTGTAGGTTGCCAGGTTGAGGTTACAAATGATTTGTAATTTGTATGATGTGTTGATTGTGTGAGTAGGATGCGTTTCATTCAAGATCTGGCAACTGGACCACCTTGGAATATTATATTGATGTGATTATTCATAAAAAGTGGTTTGGGCCATACAAATTTAGAGAGAGGAGAAATAACAAAACGGGAGACTCCCGGGAAAAACGGGAGTGTTGACAGGTATGTTACAAGCCGTTCCTGAAGCAGCAATCAGTTTTACAACTGATATTTGGACATCTAATGTAAGTTGAGCATATTGGATGCTTCAGTTTTTCAGATCTTTGGAATTGTTTTGTTAGACGAGAAAAAGGTCCATTTATAAAAAATAGTGGAAAATGACATCTGTTATATAAAGCAACTCATTTGCAGTTAATTGTTATTTCTACCTCTTTCCAGTCACAGAGCACTTTATTTTGAGAGTTGTTTAAGTGAGAGAAGATCCTGTAACTTAGTGCAGTTTGGGGGAAATTGTAATGTTTAATGATTTATTTTATTATGAAAATAAAATGTTGCATTGAAGAAAGGTAGATTTTGTTTGTATATGCGATCAATAATAGTTCTTAGTAAGAAAATCGGAATCTGAAAAAAACATTATCGGCAGGTCACACTTGCAAAAAATCAGAATCGGCATCGCCAAGAAAATTGCAATCAGTGCATCTCTAATTTGAATAAATAACACCCAATAAGAATGCAGAATGGATTAATTACATTTATTATAATCAGCAGAGATTAATTTATTACAATGATGAAGCATTGAAAACCTTAGGTGACCAGTTAGCTGCAACAAGCAAAATGATATGGCAAAATAGACAGGGACTATACTGGCTATTGGCAGAAAAAGGCAGTGTCTGTGTAATGTTTGGAGCTGCCTAATGGATCCTTCACCACAACAATTAAAAAGTTGAAGAACTTAATAGATGAAGAAACTGCAAATGGAGGAAGAGTTCAATATATTGAAAAATGGTTTGACAACCTATTTGGATCCTGGGGAAAATGGCTTACTAACGTAGAAATAATAATGGCTGTAGCTGTTGTTATTGTTGTGATGTTGTTATTGTTGTGTTGTGCCTCTCCTCCGATCAATGATGGTCAATGTGTCTGTAAAGCCATCTGGAATTGATATTAGGTTAACCATAGGCCCTGGATTGGATGAGCTGGATGAATTCTAGTAAAACCCTGGAATGACTCAAAAATTCTAGGGAAGAGGGACCTTTTTATTTTTGACTCTTTATTTTAAATTTTCTATAATTTTTGGATAGCAAGGGAGTCAGTATAACCATTTTATTTTATTTTATAATAAAATTAGGTAGCACTTTAGATTGGATAGTGTAGGCAGGAAGATAGAGGGTATTATGTTTATTATTTTGGCATGTACCCCATCCTAAAGTTACTATTAAATTTAATTACTTTTAAATTATGTTTGTTGTTTAATCAAACAATGTGAATGAAAGAGAATGATGAAAGTCTGAAGCAGATCGTTATCAGTGTTACAAGGTAATGTAACCAGAATTAAAAATAAATTATAAGTAGGTTTACGGTGACTGTATGTACTTCTTAAATTTATGTTGTTCAAATCATCTTTGAAGGTATTATTATCCAAGGAAATTGGTGTAGAATGACATAGTATGCATTTATGAACTCTGGAAAATACTGGAAGTGCCACTGGAGGGCAAGAGAATTAAAGATCATAAAGAAAGGATCCACAAGCACCTCAGTGCTTAACAGCAAGAGGAAGACTCTACTGGTGGTTTAAAAACCCGCTGTCTGCTCCAACACCACCAGATAGCGCTCAAGGCTGCTGTTAATGTCTATTAGTTCCTCTGGCATCATGGGTTGTATCATTGGCTGACAAATCTACTGATATTGTTTAATCACTGTAGTATGTTAATCTACTGAGATAAGTCTAATCACTGATGAACTCTACATAACGCAAGGCCAACTTTGCAATCACATGCTTTATACAAGAATTTGATTGTTGTTACCATCCAGAAAGAACTTAGCAAGGGAGAGATGAGATTTTTTTACTTGCTTCTAGTCAAATGTGGAGGGAGATGTTTGGTCTAATTTCTCCTATGGAGTGCAGTTCCATAAAAGCAGTCATTGTTAGTAGAATATGTGACTTGTATTGGTCACTTGGAAGGAATGAAGGAGACTTACTTGTGAGGTTCCACTCTGGGAAAGTGTGATAGAGGAGAGACATTTATAAGCCTAAAAGGAGGGAATATATAGTATATTTTTCTAGAAAAGTTCTCATATAGAAATAGCCTGGAATTTGTGTGACCCAGGAGAGAGCATATGAGGATACTAAAAGTGCTGATGCCACAAAATGCTGTAGCAGAGACAATGGTACTATTATACAAGGGAGCACTAGGGAGCACAGCTAAAAAGTTTAGAGCAAGTTAAAGAGTAACACAGTCAATAATCAAAGTGACCATTTTATGCTCAGATTGTTATATTTTATTTACTCAGTGTATACTTTCATAATAAATTAATAAAAAAAAAAAAAAAATTGAAATGGATTGAAAGCCATGTTTCCACCATTAAAAAGTCAGAGGCTCAGTGAAATAATGGTGGTGGACAGTATCCATTGGCTACAAAAAATATTAAGGGGGTGTAGACATGAGGTAATGCTAGATAACAAACTGTATAAAAATTTTGGGTTTTGACCATGATGACATCTCGGGTTTGTTGGTTTGCTCAATAAACTCTAAACTTTTACACCTGGAACTCATGACTTTGAGAGTTTGGTTTAGTTGTTGGTTTAGGGTAAGGATGTCTGTTTGGTTTACCTCTCATTTGCTTTTAGGACACTATCGGTTAGGTTAAGGTGTTGGTTAAGAGTGAGAATATCTGTTTTGTTTACCTCTCATTTCTTTTTAGGACACTATTGGTTAGGTTTGGATTCAAGTTTTAGGTAGGTATATTTTACTCATTAAATCATCTATTTAACATTTGTCTTATTACAACATAATTTCTCTCACTTTTGGCAGACCTCACTGGACAATTCACTGGGAAACTGCAGCGAAACGTATAATGAAACATGTAATTTTGGTTTGCAAAGTTGTTGCCAGGGTCATGTAAATTTCTATCCCAGTTTAAAATGCAGAGAAAACTGTACGCCATTTGTATGTTGATTCCCTGAAATGTACTGTATAAATACTGTGAATTTAGCAATTCTATATGGTGATGCAAAGGACACAGAAAAACACATTTTACCTTAAATGTCTGTCATTTTCTCACCACATTAGTTATGTGTAGTGATCATTTGTTTTATAGTGAATTTACTCCATCATGTAGCCTATCAGTACATAAAATGCTCCATTGTAGTGTTCTGGAGGTTTACAAATTAGTTTTTTTATAACAGACCAACTGTGACTCCTAATCCATAAACAAAAGTCTAACATATTAGAACAAATGGATTTATCATTATGTAGAATGGTGCTTAATCTGTTCCATTCAATAGAAGACAATTCAGGGACAGCTCAACTTCATCTTATTCAGGAAAGATGTGCTCACCCTCCTCTAGAATAAAGAGATAGAAAAGAGTTCCTGGAAGACAAATTGCATAATTCAGTGTGTCTTTTTCTTAGTATTTCAGGCACATCTAACCAATTAAGACCTAATGCTTTCACAAAATTTTAAACATAAAACATAATTTTCTTTGGTTCAGCTCACCGTTTTGAGCTGAACACGCTCAAAACGGTGGAGATGATTGTGGACTTTAGGAGGAACACCCCATCATTGTCCCCCCTCACCATACTAAACAGCACTGTGGCAGCAGTGGAGTCATTCAGGTTCCTGGGCACTACCATCTCACAGGACCTGAAGTGGGAGATACACATCGACTCCATTGTGAAAAAGGCCCAGCAGAGGTTGTACTTCCTTCGCCAGCTGAGGAAGTTCAACCTGCCACCAGTGCTGCTGAAACAGTTCTACTCAGCAGTCATTGAGTCTGTCCTCTGCACTTCAATAACTGTCTGGTTTGGTGCAACTACGAAATCAGACATCAGAAGACTACAAAGGACAGTTTGTTCTGCTGAGAGTTGCCCTGATTATTGGTTGCCCCCTGCCCCCCCTTCAAGAACTGTACACTTCCAGAGTGAGGAAAAAGACTGGTAAAATCACTCTAGACACCACTCACCCTGCCCACTACCTTTTTGAACTGTTGCCTTCTGGCCGGCGCTTCAGAGCTCTGAACACCAGAACCGTCAGACACAGGAACAGTTTTTTCCCTCAGGCCATCCATCTAATGAACAATTAAATTGCCCCATTGAGCAATAATGATGTGCAATACACAGTTTAATTTTGTACATAATATACTGTTTTTTGTTCTTTATATACAGATTGTATTAGATTTGCACTACGTGTGTGTATGTGGGTATGTATGAAGGTAAGTGTATGTACGTATATGTATAATTATTTATTTTGTGTTCTTTTGTTTTTAATTACCTATGTCTTGCTGCTGTTTTTGGTATTGTTTGTATTGTTGTAGACTGGAAGCTCCTGTCACCAAGACAAATTCCTTGTATGTGTAAGCATACTTGGCAATAAAGCTGATTCTGATTCTGATTCTGATTCTGATTCATTTTCTAAATGTACATTTTTTACATTTGGTTTTCCAAGGATAAAAAATGGGCTAAAGTTATAGAGTAACTAAAAAGCAGGGCAGTTGTCAGGGGGATAACAGGAAACATAATCTCAGGCCCTGTGCTGAGAAGGGCCCACTAAAATCCTCATTGGGTGGGGAGAGAGGCCCACCCATTAAAATGTTGTCCCAGGCACCATTAATTATTGCAATAACCCGGGGAAAGCTGCATTATATCACCATGACTATTCTAATCCATTTTTAATTATGTATGTACTTAAACACTCACTGACCACTTTATAATATACACATGTACACATCTACTTATTCATGTGCTTATCTAATCAGCCAATCCTGTGGCAGAGGTGCAATGCATAAACTCATGTAGATATGGGTCAGGAGCTTCAGGTCTTAATAGTCACATCAGCCATCTGAATGGGGGAAAAAAAGTATCTCTGTGATTGACCATGGCATGATTTTTGGCGCTAGGCGGGCTGGATTGAGTATTTCTGTGACTGCTGATTTCCTGGGATTTTCACGCATAACAGTCTCTAGAGCTTATTCATAATGGTGAAAAAAGAAAAAAAAACATCCAGTGAGCTGCAGTTCTGTGAATGGAAATGCATTGTTGATGAGAGAGGTCAACAGAGAATGTCCAGACTGGTTTCGGTGAAACGGGAGCCAGCTGGTATGTGATACCTGTGAGGTATGTGTACACCTCACACCTCTGGCCTCAAGACGTGCACTAGCAACTGATGCTAGAGACTGTAGCCTTTAGCCTCCTCGTTAGTGTGCCCACCTCATATGCCAGCTGATGCCTGTTTGAATCCTGCTCAGAGCTGGTTGAGCAGTACCGGTTACATTGGCACCATTCTAGTAAATTCTAGAGGCTGTTGTGTGTGAAAATCCCAGGAGATCAGCAATTACAGAAATAATCAAACCAGCCCATCTGGCACCAACAATCATGCCACAGATGAAATCACTGAGATCACATTTTTCCCCATTCTGATGGTTGATGTAAACATTAACCGAAGCTCCTGAACCATTTCTGCATGATTTTATGCAATGTAATGCTGCCACACAAGCGGCTGATTATATAATCGCCTGAATAAGTAGGCGTACAGGTGTACATAATAAAGTTGTCGGTGAGTGTACTGTATATCTACATAACTGTTTATCACATGACTCTCTGGAATACTTGATTATGATCAGTCAATTGCAGCATTCTATGGTCTATTTTCTTTCTTCATAGATACGGTCTGCAATATGTCATGTGCCACGGGCATGGATTACACATCCCGTTGACCACAGTTACCCATTCGTTCCTATGAGGAAAATGGGAAGAATTATCCAAATGATATGGATATTTTAACAGCTTAAAAAAACATGGCAAAATAGTTTCAATTTAAGCCAAAGCAGGATCAACCGCTCTGTGTCTCCGAGCAACACACAAACTTTTGCTGCAAACACAGACAAGCGAAGCAATATTACAAACATCCCAGTGCGGTCATACTAAATATCATCATTCTTGGAACGCCACATTCCCAGTCAGATTAGAGGACGAGAACTATTTTTGGTGAAATTAGTGATGATGTCCGGTTGATTGTACATTATACCTTACATATCATAATCATAGAAAACAATAATTTCTAGCATTGTACAATCCTGAATAATCACGTCATATAGATTCACTGGACTTAGCAACCATTAATATACTGTAGATGTAAACTGAACTACTGTTCAAACAGGGCTTTGTGTTTTATAAATACAAAAAGTTTTGACTCCCAATCGATGTTTCAGGCAAAGGTGAAAGCACTGTGATGCTCACAGCCTGCTTGTATGCTTTGGACTGGCTAATGACTATCAGACATTCAATTGGATTACTTCTTTGTAATGTGGGCCAAGACTTTCTATGCAACATCAATGGCAGTACCTAGATTTAGAAGCTCACTACGGCTTTTAGTAACATTACACAATAAACGTCTTTCTAGCACAATACTCAAATAGGTAGACAAATGCAAATGAGAAAGGACGTGTAATTCTTTCAACCTCTTTACATAATTTTAGCATTACAAATGATTATGAGAAATTTCAAATTAACCCAGCAGGTAATGTGGGCCAAATTGAAAGGAAATAAAAGTGGCTTGTGGCCATATTGATGATGGAACATGGCTGGGTCTAAGGGAGCATTGCCCCCGCAAATTTTCCTTTTGCCAAACATTTGAAAGTTATG
The DNA here is from genome assembly GCF_025860055.1 of Xyrauchen texanus. NCBI lineage: Eukaryota > Metazoa > Chordata > Actinopteri > Cypriniformes > Catostomidae > Xyrauchen > Xyrauchen texanus. Next base: position 13,522,991 of record NC_068292.1, on the reverse strand, counting down.
AAGCAAGGTAGCTTGCAATTTGTCAGCGTTAGCAGGCAAGCTTACACAGATCAATCCATATGGCACTATATTTCACATGCTTTGCAGTTATGTAAGCTTACCTGTCCAATAAGAAGAATGCCAATTCAGGGTCAGTTCTGATCCTCAAAAGGTCCCTCCAGGAATCAAATGCCCTGCCGACGTTCACTCTAGTTTTTGCTTGACCACAATCATGTTCCAGCTTAGCCAGATGGAATTCAGTAGATAAGATTTTATTTAATTGTTTTTGGCTTACTCAGAGTTTGTGCAGAAGTTAGTGTTGTGCTGGGAGCCAGACATTGCTGAATTTCATCTCTAAGATAACGTTATCTAGTGTTGCAGTTTGTTGAGGCAAGGCTCTCAGGAGCAGGCATAAACATCACATCCTTTGAATTTTCCCGGCAAAAGCAGCCTGCTCCCTTCCTATGAAAATCTGCCAACAAGCTTTAATAGGCAACCTAGGAAGTCCGGAAAGGGCTAATTTTTTAAGTTGCATAACAAGCCGTTCACACATTGGCAAAAAAAAAGGCAAATATTACATGAATTCAAGGCAACAAATTAAGTTTAGTCAATGTGAATTTGTTTGTTCACTAAAAGCTAAAATATTTGAGAGAACTAATTTCTTGTTCAGCCAACTATTAATTTGCAAAACCAGAACTTTTATTTTGTCACCTTTGTCATCTTTAACTCTAAAGAGATAGGCATCTCTTGCAAGGCAAGAAAGTACATACAATTGTTTGACAGACACAAAACAGAACTCAATCATTAACACACAAACCTCAATCACACTGACAATAAACAAATCTCATTAAAGTTAAAGATGAGCTCTTAAAACCATCACACAACAATTAACTAACAATGGCAGCAAAAAACAATAACAGCATGGAGTCAGTAAACAGAAAAAAAAAAAAAAAAAAAAAGCCCATTACTGTAACCGCATATTTTATGTTGCAATGCAACAAAATGAATGCCAATAAAATGCAATTACATTTTTTATAGTGCACGACAATGTGTGAACAGAATCTTGACCCACCCAGTTATGGTGAGGTTATAAGAACAACACAGAATAGACGCTATTATTCCTAATCACCAGAAGAACTAATGATTAGTGTACATTGTTAGAGGTTTCGTTATATTTTTTGTGATCGTGACAATTATTTTAATCTGATTTTAATTTATCCGGCACAGTTCAGCACATATTTATTGTCATGAATATCATTGCTATACAACAATAAAGGATGCTTATCGCTCGGTCCCTAAAGGAGCTTTGGGACTCTCTGATCACTGGAAATCAGAGTGGCTAAAAGAAGCTACTCTGATAAGCTAAAAACAAGTTTTCAACTAATGACCCTGCATCAGTATGGAGAGGCCTATAAGACTTTACTAACTTCAAGACATCATTCCTCAACACTGTAGGGAACCAACAACTGGCTGGCGACCTAAATGTGTTTTACTCTAGATTGAAATGCCCAGTCACACACTCCACACCCGCTCTGACCTTCACTTCACACAAACATCAACACCTCCTACAGCCCACCTCCTCCTCCCACCTGATACTCAACCTGCACTGTAGATCTGTGAAGAGGAGGTGTGCCGTGTCTTCCAAAAACAAAAGACAAGGAAAAATCAGGGCCCAGACGGTGTTTCACCCACATGTCTAAAATTCTACATCCCCTTCAATTTGCTTATTGAGCAAACAGGTCTGTGGATGATGCAGTCAACATGGGATTGCATCATATCCTGCAACATCTGGAAAGACCAGGGACATATCCTTTTTGTGGACTTCAGTTCTGCTTTGTACACCATCATCCCAGCTATTCTCCTAACTAAATAACACAAACTCTGTTCCCATGTCTATCTGTCAGTGGATCACCAGCTTTCTGATGGACATGAAGCAGCTAGTGAGACAGGAGAAATTCATTTCCAGCACATGTACGATCAGCACTGGTGCCCCCCAGGGATGTGTGCTCCCCCCACTTCTTTTCTGTATACCAATGACTGCACTGCCAAGGATCCCTCTGTCAAGCTCCTCAAGTTTGCAGATGACACTTCTGTCATCGGCCTCATCCAAGATGACAATGAGTCTGTATACAGAATGGAGGTTGATCGGCTGGCTCAGTGGTGCAGTCAAATCAACCTGAACACGCTCAAAACAGTGGAGATGATAGTGGACTTTAGGAGGAACACCCCATCATTGACCCGGCTCACCATTTTAAACAGCATTGTGGCAGCAGTGGAATCATTCAGGTTCCTGGGCACTACATTTCACAGGACCTGAAGTGTGAAACCCATATTTCTCAAAAGGCCCAGCAGAGGTTTTACTTCCTTCGCCAGCTGAGGAAGTTCAACCTGCGACAGATGCTAATGATACAGTTCTCCTCAACAGTCATTAAGTCTGTCCTCTGCACTAAAATAACTGTCTGGTTTGGTTCAGCTACGGAATTGGACATCAGAAGACTTAAAAAGACAGTTCGGACTGCTGAGAGGATTATTAGTTGGCCCCTGCCCTCCCTTCAAGAACTGTACACTTCTAGAGAAAGGAAAAGGGCTGGAAAGATCACTCTGGATCCCACTCACCCAGCCCCACTACCTTTTTGAACTGTTGCCTTCTGGCCGATACTTCAGAGCTCTGAGCACCAGAACCGTCAGGCAAAAGAACAGTTTTTTCCCTCAGGCTATCCATCTCATGAACAGTTAAAACTGCCCCATTGAGCAATAATTATGTGTAATTCACAGCTTAATCTATTTATATTTATCCAACATACCCTACCTCGTCTTCCATACATTCCCTTGCATCTGTATATAACAGATTTGTATTTGTACATACTATATGTATATTTTTGTCTTATTGTGTATTTCTATATACTTACATTTTCTATTCACTCATCTTCTATTTTTTTATTATCATCTCTGTCTTGTTGTTGAATTGTTTGTGCACTGGAAGCTTGTCAACAAGACAAATGTATTGTATGTGTAAGCATACTTGGCAATAAAGCTCATTCTGATTCTGATATTGTTTTTTAATCTTCATGTTCTGTGAGCTTAAATATTAATTTCAGTGAAATCATAAATCCCAAATCAAATAAAAAGGACTAAAAGGTAAGGGTTTAAAATGTTTATTTAAAAAATAATTTGAGGACATATCATACATAAAATGTATATTGGGAAAAAAAAAGATTTAAAACATTATTCATTACATTCAAACAGCACCTGCATACAGGTGAAAAGACTGCATTTGGCCCATTTATATCCTTTAGTGTTTGACAGCTAAAGTTAAAAACACTGCATTGCCACAAAACTCTCCCTCTCCAAAGACACTTGAAGTGAACCTGTTTGGTGATCAAACCTCTGGCATTATGGTAGATTTAAGAGTCTGATATGGACAGGCAACACGTACATGCTGAAAATTGTCTCAGTGGAGTGTTTGAATCAGTCAAACTTAAGGAACAAATCAACATGTTTTTATGTAAGAATATATTAAGTGACAAACTTGTCAAAAGTATTATGGTACATAAATATGTGCTCTGTGAAATGTAATAGCATGCCAAGTGCCAAATCTGGGAAAAAAGGGAAGACACACAGTTCGAGATCTCCATCTGGTGGTGGAACATAAAGTCCAAAAAGGCAACTTTTACATGCATTTAAGGGTGGGGAAAACACTCCAAAGGATATGGGAGTGTTAAGGTGTGCATTGATGTAACTAGTACTGACATAATATTATGCCTTTAATCAGGAGATCCCTTGTGTAAACTGACAACTGAAAATAATACTGATTGGTTAACCAAAGACAGTGCAATTGCTTAAAAATAAATTGTCATCATTTATTCATCATCATATTATACCAAACCCGTATGACTTGTTTCTTCTGTGTAACACAAAAATGAGACATTAGGCAGAATGTTAGTCTCAGTCACCATTCTCTTCCATTGCATCTTTTTGGTAAATCTCCTTTAGTGTTATGAAAGAAAAAAGATCATATAGGTTTCGAATAACATAAAGGGGAGTAAATTATGATAATTTATTAACATTTTTAGGTGAACTATCCTTCTAATGCTTTAAATAAAATACAAATAGGACTGAAACATTGGATATATTATACAAGTCTGAGAGTGGAGACGATTTTGGTAGAAAATCTTGTCTTAAAGGCCAGCAAATGAGCAAGTAGTACAGTTTTATCATGCACAAAACCACAATCCCAGCAATAAAACTGGTTGCGAAATGGATTTGAACATGATAAAATACTATGTACATCCAAAGTGAGCCATAGTGGATGTCAACTAACATTCAATCTAGGAAGGTTAAGATTAATTTAAAAATGAACTAAAAAGAAATAAAAACACCCATACTGCACAAAGATGGAACTTTACAAAAACAAGCACAGCCTAGTGGTGCTGCTAACCAGACTACTGTACATTTTTACTTTTAATATGACCAAAATTCATATTTGTGTAGCATAAATATTGCCAAAATTAGAATTTAAGTAAGCAGATTTTCAAATTTACATTGTTAAGCCCAATGAATACATAAAAACCATATATCAACATGTTATATTATACAAAGCACATTCCTGGTTGTTAAAATAGATCAACCCATTTTAAACTTTAGTGCATAAAATAAAAGGAATGAAAACAATTAGTCAGTTCATGTTCTTAAATGTTAAGAAAAAATGCTTCAATATACAGTTCTCTTAACATGGTGGTGCACTGTTGACCACATCATAGGATGGAGCCCAACAACATGTCAACACAGTGAAAAGAATTCAACATTTCTGGGAGAGCAGTGGTAAAATCACATGTACTAGAAACTATACCCATTTATACACAACAATGTAAAATATCAACTATACCTCACGTTTACGTAAATTATGCACTGGTACATTGGGGAAATCTTGGAGTTTTACATAAGAGGGAAATTCCACTATTGCAGTGCAATACTGCTTCTGGTCATGATAGAAAGAAAAGGAAACAAGCACAGCAACAACTCTGGAATATCTGGAAATAAAGCGAAGCAACGTAGAATAAAATAGCAAAGAGAATAAAATAGCAAAGTCTTCCTCATATCCCATGTTTGTTATTTACACAAGCGTCATGGGGAAATTACGTTGCTGTGGAGAAAGCTGCTTACTGACCGAGCCGCATGTATACAGGACGGGAGTAAAGAGTGCGCCGTTTAAACAGTGCATGTAAACAGGGATGCTGTTTTCTAGCAATAACCCATTTTCTGGTGTTCATTGTCTGGTGTACATTTGTATGTAACATAGCAACATTCCCAGATTGTAGTGGTATTCGGCTGTGAAGCTGCTTATTCTCTGAGCCATGCAGGGGCTATTCCAACAGACAGACAGAACGCAACAGAATGGACACAAAGATTTTGAGACACATTTTTTACAATAATCTACTATCCTGACAAAACGTTTTAAAACCCTTTGCTTAATCTAAGAAACACAGATAAGAGAGCAGACATGGCAGCTGAAGACCTCCACCAATGGGGCTGATTACACAAACACTTTTCCAATCATCCAGTTTACCATTTGTTTTTCTATGTAAATGTAACGGGAGCCAACTGATAGATAGTCCCGTACGGAGCGGGTAGAACAGGAGCGTAACAATGGTGCCGTGACCCGGATGAAGTGAGGTTTAGTGGGGTGAGTGTAATGGAAGCCAACTGATAGATAGCTGTGCAATGTGTATAAACCTCACTCTCCTGAACTCAAGAGGTGCTGACACTAGAGGCTGTAGCCTTTAGCCTCCTTGTTAGCGCACCCACCTCACATGCCTAAGACGCCAGATCGAGTCCCGTATGGAGCGGGTGGAACAGGAGCGTGATATAAACATGCATTTAATTAACGTCTTTTATGGTTTCACCACATTCACCACTGAACAATTTATTTAGTGTCTGTGTTTTTTAGATGTGTCAAGTTATAGAAGTTAAGAACCTCAACCTTTAAAAATGCATCTCGAGACACATGCATTCTTTTAAACTGTATTTGTTGTGCTGTGTCGAGCCTTTATAGTTCAAGAATGTGATCGGTCTGAAGTCATCATCAGTGCATGGCACACATCCAAAATTTAAATGCAAATTTTTAGCATTCTAATGTGTATTTTTATCTTAAATGTGAATAAAATTCAAATTTCGATTTTTAATAGACAGCCTTACATCAGCGTAAAGATGCACACATTCAAAAACTATTAAGAGAAATAAAATGTTATAACATTTATTTTGGATCCAGTAGCTTTAAAAAATAAATAAAAAAGGAACAGGTTCTCAACCCAAGTATTGATGGATTTGTTTTAGAGGTGTGCTTGAGTGTTTCTCTGCACTGTCAAAAAAAAAACAGTGGAAACTTACAATATCACTTCCCGAGAATGAGGACACGGAGGAAGATGAAGAGGACGATGTGTGCTGTTGAAGGCTGTGAGGTGATGAGGAGTCTCTCTGCTCATTTGAAGTCTGCTCCTCTAAGTCTTCTCCCACATTCTGGACTAAAAAGACCAGGAGCATTGTTAAAACACAAAAAGCTGTGCTTTCATCCGTTAAAAAGCATTTTATGAACAGATCTCAGTGATTCAACTGAGAATATCAATTTCCATAGGAATAGGTTGTTCCACAAGTGCCTTACCCTTATGGTCCATTCTGAAATTGTGTCTGTTTTCCCACTGCTGAATAATCCACTTCCTGTAGTTAATCACTTCCTGAGTCACTTTAATTATGCATCCTAATGTGCAAAAGATTTAAAAGCCAGAAAATCAAAATTTTCCTAACAAATTGTGGCTTAACAGCCAAGATTTTTGCATTAATCAGTGGCACCATAGACACATTTTTTATTAAAAACAAAATGAATATTAAATTCAGTACATTAAAAATCTCAAACAGTCAAGACTTCGGAATATCATTGCCTTAATTTATGGACTCTTGGCTGGGACTAAACTCTCCGTGTTTCTGTTAGGGTAGGAGCATGATAAATCGTGACTCAAGATGAGGTATGTGTAGCTGAACACCTCTTTCACCTGCATGACACTGTAAGAGCTCCGGCCAACATAATTTCCTAAAATACAGACACATTGACAATAGAAAAAACTAGAACAATCTTGTGCCTTTTTCAGTGTGATTTTAAAGTGATGTGTTCAATTCGTTTTGTTAAAATTAGGGGTCAATCAATTAAACATTTAATCAAATTGATTTGAATCAGATATATATAAATATTTGCTATAATATATATATATATATATATATATATATATATATATATATATATATATATATATATACATACACTCACCTAAAGGATTATTAGGAACACCATACTAATACTGTGTTTGACCCCCTTTCGCCTTCAGAACTGCCTTAATTCTACGTGGCATTGATTCAACAATGTGCTGAAAGCATTCTTTAGAAATGTTGGCCCATATTGATAGGATAGCATCTTGCAGTTGATGGAGATTTGTGGGATGCACATCCAGGGCACGAAGCTCCCGTTTCACCACGTCCCAAAGATGCTCTATTGGGTTGAGATCTGGTGACTGTTGGGGCCATTTTAGTACAGTGAACTCATTGTCATGTTCAAGAAACCAATTTGAAATGATTCGAGCTTTGTGACATGGTGCATTATCCTGCTGGAAGTAGCCATCAGAGGATGGGTACATGGTGGCCATAAAGGGATGGACATGGTCAGAAACAATGCTCAGGTAGGCCGTGGCATTTAAACAATGCCCAATTGGCACTAAGGGGCCTAAAGTGTGCCAAGAAAACATCCCCCTCACCATTACACCACCACCACCACCAGCCTGCACAGTGGTAACAAGGCATGATGGATCCATGTTCTCATTCTGTTTACGCCAAATTCTGACTCTACCATCTGAATGTCTCAATAGAAATCGAGACTCATCAGACCAGGCAACATTTTTCCAGTCTTCAACTGTCCAATTTTGGTGAGCTCTTGCAAATTGTAGCCTCTTTTTCCTATTTGTAGTGGAGATGAGTGGTATCCGGTGGGGTCTTCTGCTGTTGTAGCCCATCCGCCTCAAGGTTGTGTGTGTTGTGGCTTCACAAATGCTTTGCTGCATACCTCGGTTGTAACGAGTGGTTATTTCAGGCAAAGTTGCTCTTCTATCAGCTTGAATCAGTCGGCCCATTCTCCTCTAACCTCTAGCATCAACAAGGCATTTTTGCCCACAGGACTGCCGCATACTGGATGTTTTTCCCTTTTCACACCATTCTTTGTAAACCCTAGAAATGGTTGTGCGTGAAAATCCCAGTAACTGAGCAGATTGTGAAATACTCAGACCGGCCCGTCCTGGCACCAACAACCATGCCACGCTCAAAATTGCTTAAATCACCTTTCTTTCCCATTATGACATTCAGTTTGGAGTTCAGGAGATTGTCTTGACCAGGACCACACCCCTAAATGCATTGAAGCAACTGCCATGTGATTGGTTGATTAGATAATTGCATTAATGAGAAATTGAACAGGTGTTCCTAATAATCTTTTAGGTGAGTGAAGAATCCATTTTGCAATTGAATTCATCAGTCTGTCCGAGATAGATTTATTATACTGACTTTTCTACGGATGCTTCGAGTGTCTTACTTTGGTGGTGTCGCGTCATAAACACAGTGATTTTATGTTGCTGTGTCAAGTTAAGTGTAGTTTGAAACTTAAGAAAAATATTTTGTGCTGTCGCCAGTGTCAAGCAAGCCTGAGTTTGGTTTGTTCTCTTTGCGTGCATTCCCTTCAGGTGTGGTCATCCCTAAGCCCTGTTCCATTTGAAGATTTTATCTTCAGAAATTTTACCATCCACTGTGAGAACTTTGAAGTGCTGAAAATAGTGGGTTAAAAAAATAATGGTCAATTGGAACTCACTTTAAAGTCGTTTTTATAAGAAATTCTGTTTGGAATTAAGTGTGGAAGTGTGGAAATGACCACCGATTGGACAACAGGTACAATACCTGGTAGGAAGATAAAATCCTGTACCGAAGCTACCAAAGATTTGAACCTGAAAAGGAGAAAGGACACTTTAAAAAAGCTTGACAATCAACTGTACGGGTGAACTATTCCTTTAAGAGCAATTTTCGGCTGACCCTGTTTTCAACAAATGGGCAAAGTCACAAACTTCTCAAACCTCTAAAATGCAATTTTCTTTTAAGTGATAGAAACTCTTAAAAGGGGTCATGTCATGCATTTTATTTTTACTTCATCTTCCTAGAGGTTCACTTATAATGTTAGTAAATGTATTTGCACAAAATTCAGTCAATGTAGTATTAATTGACCTTTTTCGACCCCGTTTCTGGCCCTCTGTCAGAAACGTTTTTCATGTGCGGTCTCCTTAAGACTTCAATCTACACGCTCACTGTGTTATGACTGGCTAACATCTTTGAAGCACAAACAGCCCCACAAACACTCTTTAAAAACACTCAAAACAGTTTTTTACCCCAAGAATTAAAGGATGAAATCATGCAAGCGATTTACAAGATCCCCTGAAAGCACTCAATCCAGGCAATCAGTGATGGCTATATGTCTCAATTTATCAGAATCAGAATGAGCTTTATTGCCAAAAATGCTTACATGTACAAGGAATTTGTCTTTGTGACAAAAGCTTCCAGTGCATAGACAATACAAAAACAAGACAGACACAAAATAGATGGCATCATGAGGAAGAAAAAGTATGTGGGGGGATATATTGAAGCAAAATCACAAGACATCAGACAGGAAGTTAAAGCTTGGTCGCAAATGGGTCTTCCAAATGGACAATGACCCCAAGCATATCTCCAAAGTGGTAGCAAAATGGCTTAAGGACAACATAGTCAAGGTATTGAAGTGGCCATCACAAAGCCCTGACCTCAATCCGATAGAAAATTTGTGACGAGTGCTTAGTGACACATTTTGTAAATGTGCGCAGGGCCAAAGACAATCAAAAGGGAAGGACTTCAAATTTATATGTCATCCCTTTGAAAGTTAATCTAAAGAACAGCCATTGATGCAGTAAAATTTGGATATGAAAGTACACGTCCTTTAGATCTATTGACGCTAACCAGTCCTGTGGGCAGATGTGCAATAAGATCTGTTTCTGAGTTAACGTTTTGAATGGCCATTTTGCAAGCACACTGTTCAAGTATCTCAGATCTAAAATCGTCTGAAGCCCGCCACCTTTATTTGGAAAGAAAATGTAGCAGCTGTAAAAGCCTTTAAATATATACATACAGTACTGTGCAAAAGTTTTAGGCACTTGGAAAAACTGTTGCATAGTGAGGATGTCTTCAAAAATAATGCCCTAAATAATTTTTGTTTATCAATTAACATCATACAAAGTCCAGTAAACATAAAAAAGTTCTGACCATCTTTGCCTTCAAAACAGCACCAATTCTCCTAGGTACACATGGACACAATTTTTCTTGGTTGTTGGCAGATATGATGTTCTTGGAGAATTTGCCACAGTTCTTTTATCTATTTAGGCTGTCTCAATTGCTTCTGTCTCTTCATGTATCCTCAGACTAACATGATGTCCAATGGGGTGCTCTGTTGGGGCAATGCCATCTGTTGCAGGGCTCCCTGTTCTTCTTATTCAAAAATAATGTTTGGGAGTCTAACATTAATATGTCCTATTGACACACTAAAGCTGAAGATATAAGTAACCATCTTAAGACAAATGCTTTTGTGAAGCATCTTATATGCCTAAGGAAATAAGACATTATATACAGTTGCGAGCACAGTGCTCTTTGCTGTAGGCCACAGGTCTTTGATTACGCCTTCAATACAAATGACAACATCTCTCCTCGTTGCCTCCTCCTCTGGACACAGAGACATGTTGTGCTGAGTGAAAACTCAAAGCACTTACCTTGCTCTGCGTACCCGGCTGGGGGCGGGAAAGTGACAGAGGAGGAGGTCCTATGGAGGCGTCCTCTAGACTCGTCAGAACCGGCCCACCGGGAGTCTACAGTCGAAGGCGTGGATGCAAAGGGACCACGTCCATGGGGCCGTGACTGTAGGTGTTTGGCGTCAACAACGGCATGTGTGGACAACGGTTAGGTGAATCAAGGAGTGAGGAAGCTGCTCTTTTGTGTACCACAGCCCGGTTGGAGTGTGGCAAAAGGTTTCTCTGCCGGCCCTCCACCGGGGGATGGAGTGGTCTAGAGGCCAGCTCAGTATCAGCCATCTCGCTGCCTGAGTCGATCATCTCAGGAATGCTTGGGAGCCTTATGAATCCTCGAAGGGGTTTGTGAGACGGGGGCATCAGCTTCCTGCAGGGAGCTCTACGCTGGGGCCAAGAGCTTGGCCCGGGTTGGGGCGGAGTTGCCTGAGCTTTCGCAGCCGCAGGGGGAGGTCCTTGGCAAACAGACGGAGTACGTGCTCTTGATCGATAAGGAGGCATGATGTGTTGGATGACCTCTGTCTGTTTCTTCACCACTGAAAATCGAAAGTCCTCAGCGGCATCGCCGAATAGGCTGAGCTGGGGGACGGGGGTGTTGAGAAAGCGTGCTTTGTCAGTATCCCGCATCTCGACCAGGTTCAGACACAGATGTTGTTCCTGGACCACGAGGGTGGCCATCACCTGTCCGAGTGTCTGCGCTGTGACCTTCGTGGCCCGGAGGGCAAGGTCAGTTGCTGAGCGCAGTTCCTGCAGCACATCAGGATCAGGACTACCCAAGCGCAGTTCTTTAAGTGCCTTAGCCTGCTGGGTTTGCAGGAGGGCCGTGGCATGTTGAGCATAAGCGGCCTGTCCGGTGGCTCTATAGGCTTTGGACGCCAGGGTCGACGTCGTCCTACAGGCCTTGGAGGGGAGCGGCAGGTGTTTTGCGAGCACAAGCGCATCGCAGCCGCTTTGTCCACCTGGGGGACCTCCGTGTACCCGTGGACCACCCCGCCGTCAAGGGCAGTGAGAGTGGACGAGCGAGGAGATCGGCTTTGGGCAGTAAAATATAAAATATATAAATTATTTCGAATCAATATTTTTGATAAAACACAGTATCGGAGGTATCGATACTTTTAGGATCAATCCACCCATCCCTAGTGTACGGCAACTGTTTGTGAAAACAATGCCCTAACGAAAGCGTAAATTTACAGAACATTTGCACAAACAATTCCCATGCTTTCATCCAGGTCGAGATCCGAGGGAAGCAGAATGTATGACATGTAAAGCTGGTGTCGGTTGAGCTAAAGGTGCAAGTGATTTAGAAGCACACATTAGCTGTGCAAAGCATAAAGGGTCAACAAAAGGTGAAAATTCACCAGGTAAATTAACAAACTACTTTTTGCGACCAGGTAAAATTATCACATTGCTTCATTTTCCATGGCCATTGACAATAATAATAATAGTAAATGAAGGTACACTCATGGCATCAAGTATTTTATTTTAGTACATGGATATTCAACATTCAAAGAATGATGGAAATTTGTATTTATTTGTTTATATATTTATGTTATGTTAACAGTGACTTTTTCACTGTATGAAAACTATTATAATTATAATTTTTTACATTTTCCACCAGATGGTGCCAAACTGGCATTTAAAGGGTTAAAATCCTGAAAATGTATTAATATTTGGTAGTTATGATCATGACTGATGACTGATGAAAGAGAAGACTCAGGGGTGCAGGCCTACAGATTTTGTTGTTTCTGAAGGAAATTAGTACTTTAATTCACCAAAGTGGCATTCAACTGATCACAAAATATAGTCATGACATTACTGATGTAAAAAACCGCACCATCGCTATTTGATAATTTTTTATAATTTTTTGATCAAATCTAGACAGCCCCATTTCCAGCAGCCATCATTCCAACACCTTATCCTTGAGTAATCATGCTAAATTGATCATATAATTCTAGAAAATCACTTATATCAAACACAGTTGAAAGATATTTGGTTTGTTAAATAAACCTTAACATTGTTTTTGTGTTTGTTTTTAAGTTGCCACAGTATACAATAGACTGACATGTCTTTAGGTCAATATTTGGTCGAAAATGGCAAAAAAGAAATGGCCTTCTCCAGAAATTCATCCGTCAATCATTGTTTTGAGGAATGAAGGATATACAATTGTAGAAATGGCCAAAAAATTGAAGATTTCACACAAAGGTGTACACAACAGTCTTCAAAAACAAAGGACAACTGACTCTAACAAGGACAGAAAGAGATGTGGAAGTCCAGATGTACAACTAAACAAGAGGATATGTACATCGGAGTCTGTAGTTTGAGAAATAGACGCCTCACATGTCCTCCGCTGACAGCTTCATTGAATTCTACCCGCTCAACACCAGTTTCATGTACAACAGTAAAGAGGAGACTCAGGAGGCCTTATGTGAAGAATTGCAAAGAAAAAGTCACATTTGAAACAGAAAGACAAAAACAAATGGTTAGAGTGGGGAAAGAAACGCAGACATTGGACAACAGATAATTGGAAGAGTGTTATGGATCTTAACCCCATTGAGCTTTTGTAGGATCAGCTAGACTGCAAGGTGTGTGAGAAGTGCCGACAAGACAGACACATCTATGGCAAGTGCTACAGGAAGTGTGGGGTGAAATGACACCTGACTATCTGGACAAACTGACAGCTAGAATGTCAAGGATCTGCAAAGCTGTCATTGCTGCACGTGGAGGATTTTTTGATGAGAACTCTTTGAATTAGTTTAAGTTCTGAACATTTAAAATTGTAATAGTAATTTTTCAAGTTATTAATGTCCTGACTACACATTGTGATCAGTTGAATACCACTTGGGTGAATAAAAGTAAACATTTATTTCCATAAAATCAAAATCTGTACATTATTCCAAACATATGGCCACCTGTGTGTGTGTACGTGTGTGTGTGTGTATATACATATATATATATATATATACATACACACACACACATACACACACACACACACACACACACACACATACACAAACACGACCCAATCAAACGACGAGCAAATCTTTGTTTCGGAATAGACCAAAAAAAAAAAAACTCCAGCCCAAAAACAAGAAACTAAGAAATAAACAAATCATACATGTTAAATGTTGAAAGTTATTAAATGGTGATAATGACAAATTTGTCAAGTCAAATTCACAACCAGATTGTCAAGTTCATACAAATGCTCTTTATGGTATATAAACTTAATATCTTTAATATACATACAAAATGTACAAGAATGGCAAAATTGTTTTTCTGTAATGAACACATATTCTGTAGCGAACACATATTCTGTAGCATATTTTTCAGAGCAAGTTCCCAGTCACATTTGTAGAAGAATGCTCATAAAGAGTGTGAGCAGATTTAAAAATACAGGTTCAGGATTTTATTTGGCGACAGAGTGAACCGATCTGTGTGATGCAGCTTGTCACAGCAGGGGGTACTGGCTGTGTGGTTTCACTCCGCCATGATGCCAGAGCCTTTAGAGCATCTTTGGGGTTGCAGGGTGCCAGGTCATAAATGGCATAGACTGCAGATAACTGCACCTCTTTTGGTACACCTGCGATCATAACAAGTGGTTAGTAGTTGTTTTTAAGGGTGTGGGCTGCTCACACAAAAAATGTAGGTTTACACAACCTTTAAAAATATCAAATGAAACTATGCATATTGTTTAATACCGCAATTACAGAAGTGTTTCATTAGTACATGTTCAGTACCTTCTGTAATTCCATGTTTTCCAAAGGTTTATGGCTTTTGCTACATTTTGGACTGATTTGTATAGCCTCTGCTTCATCCCTAACTGGCCAAGTCGTCCTGGGAAAAGAGAGAAACAAAATATTAAAGCAAAAGATAAAAGCAAAGTTTGACTCATGTTTCAAAGGGCTCGATTTTTATATTACGCATGGCCTTTTCAATCCCTTTTAATTGGAAATTGTATTTTAACTTATTTTCTTTTTTACACTTAAATGATAACATTTTAACTTTTTATTGTATAGAAATAAAATGTAAAAATATTTAATGGCTTAAACTGCTTGGTTAATTCAATAATTTGTTAATATAACTTATTTAAATGTTACCTATTTTATAAAACTATTTAAAATTATTTTTATGCAAATTCGAAAATTAACCAAGTTTATCATTTAAAGCTTATGTAATACTTGCAACACTACCAACACCGAACGGAATTGCAAAAATAAACAATATTTTCACAACAGCTTTCAGAATAAGCCCCTCGTCTGCTATTGTTGGAAGTATGAACTGTCAGATTGTCCCGCCCCTAAGCGGGACAATCTAACCAAACACAGGGATTTTATGGTGCCACAGAGACAAAGGGTTTAAAGTTGAGAAAATAAACCTCTGAATGACTTAAGCCTCTTTCACATAGCGGTGTTTGAGCAGAACTGAAGCAGTGCATTGAGACAATGACGCTGCAAACAAAGCATGTGCTTTAACACCAGCAGCGCTTCTGCTGCAGAAACCGCTGTCCTCTTCACAGAAAATAAAATGGTTATCAGGATTGAGCTATTGTTAAGTGTTACAAACATGATCGTCGTGTAGAATTATTTCATGTAGTAACAGACAACACAATGAGCTCTGCTCATTTTTAAACATCATTATTTAGTGGAAGGGGGAGGATCATGAGCCTGGACGTTGTTTTGCACAAGACAAGATGGTTTGATAACTCTGTTTGGCAGTCACACTTAATACTATAGCTTACTAATATAGACAGAAATACGTAATTATGCTCAACAATTGAATAGTGAAATCTTTTTGTTCAAACAACATCCACAACTTTTGAGTGTTGAGTACTCTCCTCACAAAAAGGACGCACTTCCAAGAGTGTTAAATCACCATGTTCACATGCAGCCAGGAACAGCATCCCACTTTTTCCTTTGTTAATTAATCCTTACTGTCAAAAGTTGAGTAATAGAACACTTCAATGGAAGTGTCTTTCAATACAAGATGGATGTAAGTTTTGAATTTACCGACCACACCCGCTGTCGTGTTCATTTGCTTACTTCAGCTGTTAGTAATGGGCTGTGTATGTGTTGCTTTTAACCCTTTAGACCTGCTCTCTATTTAAAAGTATATAGGTTACTTTTGTTTTGTTGAAGGCTACGACTTTTTTAGTTTTAAATGATAAAACCCTATGTCTGCCTAAGCTAAATAATTACATTTGGTTTTTGTGTCATTTAAATGTTTTTTATTATTTTATTTTGCTTTCCTTCGATCTGTACTTAATACAAAAACACACTAGACTACAAATGCATCCTTATTCTGTGCAATATCTGTTTTTTTCATATCAACTCACCCTTATGATGTCAATCAACGTTGCACTGGCACTTTAATTCAGCGTGAGCAGCGGAGCAAATATAGAATCAACGAACCTGCCACTCACGCCACTTCAATGTGAATGCTCTAATCTGTTAAAATGTGTGCCGAAGAAAATATGCACCAATTCCGATTCGAGTGTGAAAGAGGTTTTACTTATCTGTATATTAAGCTCTGATAGAAGTATTTTGACAATGAAAAAGGTGCATGCTTCAGCTTTAACTTGATAGTTTTCTTATTTTATCAAACATTTTGTTAATAAAAAAAAATTACTCAAATAATTTTAAGCAAATTCATTAACTCACCAATCAATCGCAGAATAGCTGCTACAGAAATATCCCGAACTGGGGTTTGTTGAGGCTTTGGCTGTGTCACCCATGTGTTCATGATGGGCCAAAGCTCTTTTCTATTTAATTAAAACAGGCCATTATAAAATGTATTAATTTAAAAAAAAAATGAAAATACTAAATGATTTAACATTCTGTGGGAAGTAGCTAAATTTTACCCAATAATACAGTCGTGTGTCCACTTCCACTTCATATGTGTACACAGGAGATCTAATGTGTAAATGTATTCCCAAGTAGTTTGGCAAAGGTCATCACCATGGCGATCATGCTTCTGGAATGTCAAATCTTTGTCTTCTTGAAGGGCCTTCAGAGTGCTGCTGATTATTTTTTGGATATCATAAGGGGGGGCTCTAGAAAATAAGATAAAAGGTTATTTAAACACAAATATCACATAAAATTACATCCAAGCACTGTTTTAATTCATTGCAGAGTAATACCAAATATTGTGAAGGGGATGTGTAGTGTTGTTGACTTCAGTCATCAATAAGTGTGTTTACATGCACTTTATAAGTCTGATTTCAGTTGGATTAAAGCAATAATTTGTCTTTTTAAAAGGTCATGTAAACATGCTAGACAGACTGAAATCGCACCAGTCTATTTTGTGAAGACCTAGATAATGCAGTTGTAGAGCAGTTCTGTCTAGCATTTATACACTTCAAACAGTCTGTAAAAGGACTTGCCGTTATGTGCATGCAGTGTGACGTGTATTTCAACCAGAAGTCAAACTCAATTCAAAGCAGAGAAGGGCAAAAACAACACAGAAGTAATCAACCCTATTCCCATAGCAGACTAAACCATCTACTGTGAGATCTTTGGAGGGCTAAAAGGTTTGGGGTTTAAAATAACATTTAGTCAGAATTCCTTCTTATTGGAAATTGTTTAATGCCATCTTACAGCATGGCTAATATGATAGTTCTCCCTTCGAAATGCATTATTATTACATATAGTAAGAACAATCAAGGAGCAAATAGTATTGTCTTCCAACTTCGGACATCACCATAATCACAATGGATAAGCGTACATCTGATACGAACCAAAATATACACGTAAAAAAATGTAAGAAATGCACATGGCTTGTCCATGTTTGTTGTGACTGTTGTGTGGGTCTTACTGTAGCTGACTACTTCGACACGCTACTATGATTCATATGGTTAACAGGGAAAACATCTATGTCACCTTCTCAGCTGACGTCCTTTCTTCAGCAATTCAATTGCGCATAGTGTCATGTGTACTTGAACAGAGCGATTCAGACTGGTGTGCGACAACACAAAAACCACAGTAGTTTGATGATAACTGCCCATGTAAACATACTCAATTAGAGACTGTAGGCAAAAGATAACACTTCAAACCTTATCCCAGTGCAGATATTTAGTGAGGTACTCCAACATTTCTCTGTCTGATTTTAGCTTGGCTATGGTGTGGATGGCTTTGCACAATGTGGTCTCATGGAAAAGCACACTTGGCCATGCTGTGACCATGAACAAGATTAGCTTAGGGGCATCAGGTAAATCTGTGAGTAAAGAAACAGGACTGAATGAATAAATAAATACATTTTAAGACAAAGCTTGTTACAAGCTTATGGTACTTTTTAAAATAAGCACACTGAGACCCGACACTAGTAAAACAACCCCTTGCAAAATTATGGAACCACCACACTTGGAGGATGTTTAATAGCTGAACATTCTGGCTACATGAAACGCATACATTATTTTAAATAATGGCATATTTTTGTCCAGATCAAATAGAGGAAAACATTATGGAATCACTCAATGTTGAGGAAAAACTTATGGAATCACCTTATAATTTGCATTTCTTAAACAAATACATGCACAAGTCTAAAAATACAAATTAGTCTGCCGTTAAAAGAGTGTGCTTACAGACCTTAACGAGCTGTTGAACTTGGCTAATTGAAAGGAAACATGTCCCCAACAAGAGAGTTGTCAATTGAAACAATGGAAAGGATTATAAAACTCCTTTAAGGAAATCCAAAATGGAGTGTGGCAAAAGAAGTTGGTTGTTCCCAGTCAGCTGTGTCCAAAATTTGGTGCAAGTACAAACAAAATGGGAAGGTTATAAAAGGAAAACATACGGGTAGAACAAGGAAGCCGTCAAAGCATCAGGATAGAAAACGCACAACAATGGGCAGAAAGAGGAGTCACTGTTTGTGAGAGAACTTAAAAAAAAAAAATTTAAAATCGAATGAAATGCTGAATGAAATGGGATTTACATATAGATAAGCCAATCAAAAACCAGCACAAACACCTAAACAGAAGAAAACAAGGCTACTGTGGGCTAAAGAGAACCAATCATGGACTGTGAATAATTGGATGAGTGATAATCATTGATGAGAGATCCAAGGCGATGATGCTGGAACTTTTGTCTGGTGCCATTGATGAAATGAAACATATAAAGATGACCATCTGAAGAAAACAATCAAATTTCCCCAGTCATTTATGATATGGGGTTGCATGTCAGGTAAAGGACCAGGGGAGATGGCAATCATAACCTCAACAGTCAATGTGCAGGTATACATTGAGATTTTGGACACTTTTCTCATTCCATCATTAGAAAATAGGTTTGTGATGAAGGAAATTGGTCCATGACAAGGCTCCATCCTGCAAAGCAGATCTGTCAACTGCTATTCAAGAAAGTTGGAACCAGCTTGATGGAGATTATTGTTTTTATTAGTTAAGTCCATGCCTCAAATAATTCAGGCTGTCATGAAGCCAGAGGAAGAACAATAAAGTACCAATTGTCATTTTGTTTGTTGACGATTCCATAATTTTTGCCAGGAGTTGTACTAGGTTAAACCACCGGAATTATCCAGTTCAATGAAGATAAACATCATGGAATTAGTTGTTATAAACTCACCCTCTTTAAGGATGTTGTATGCAAAGGCATGGGCTTTCACATAGTCCCCTATTTGACGGCATAACCCAGTGTAGACTCTACAGAGAGCTTGTAAATATTCACAACTAAGAATATTCCTTTCCTTCAATTTTGTCAAGATGGCAGACATGAGCTCTTCTGCTGAAGACTGATGAAACAGAAAAAAGATGCATCAATGTCTTCAAGGTTTATTAACTAGTATTAACAACCATCTCCATTTAACAATAGCATGGATGCTTACCTTATTTACACAGAAATCAGTAATGACAGCCTTTTCTTCATCAATCAAAATCGGCACCTGGGATATTCTCCCTAGAAACACATGGCTCTTGACAACAGGCAATACTTCAAAACATGACATCCCTATTTTGGCAAGTGCATCTGAGATCTGGAACTGCTTGTCATTTCTCTTGTTGTCTGCCTTTTCCTCAATGTTCTGGTCATCTTGACAGATTTTACATTTTTGGCAAGATTCAAGAGTCTCGGTTTTAACGACTGGTTGATATTCCATTAGTTGTTCAGTAGGAGAAGCCACACCAGGAGGAGCAGGTGAACAGTTGTCAAGTCTGAGTTTTTGAGCACTCTTTGGCAAAAGCATATTCACACCGGTCCTTTTTGGTTTCTGCTCTGTTTTGGTGAATGCAGTGGATGAAGAACTGATCGATTTATTTCCTGATATCTGGTTAACAGATGGGAGGCACCATTCTCATTGCCAGCTCTGTTCAGGTTAACGTTACCACGGAGTATGTTTAGAGTGCGGGCATGTGCAGAGAGCTCAGGATACATAGTATCCAGCATCTGCATGGAATTCTCCTGAGAAGCAGAAGGAGGTGAGGAGGATAAGGCAGATGATGGGAGTCTTCCTGGTACTGGAACAGCATGTTTCGGAGTAGCTGATCCAAACTGCAGTGGTGAAGGAACTCCAGAAGAAGGTGATAGAGTGGTCAAACATGGCAACATTTTGGATGCATTTGGAAGAGCTGACTCAATGACAGGCACTGACGGGAACATCTTAGGAGACTTTGGTCGATCCGTTGGTAATATTGAGGATGATGTAGTAGGCTTTAAAGGAGTGTGGTGCTTTCCAAATCTTGGAGGAGTTGCAGTGAGAGGAAGAACAACTGGAGGTAGGGGTGGACCCATCTCTGTCCGCTCTCTTCCAAGAGATAAATAAGAGGATGGTGTAATTGGAGCTTTGGTGTTGAGATCTGGAACAAGTATTACCCTTGTTCTCTAAATCTTTCTTAAAGGAAGAACTTCTTGGTTCAGGAGACACGTGGCATGGTGTGCTGGTACCCTCAAGACTATCCAATGAAGTCTCTCCTGATGTTCCCTTTTGGTTAGAAACTTCACTGACCAAATTTTCAATGCAAGAGCTAAGGACATCAGTTGACATTTAATTGTTCCGTTCACGATATCTGGTGCTGAATTCAGGTGAGATTTTTCTTGGGTTCTCTGAATCATCTACTTCAGTATTCTTAAGGTTACGTTCTTGACTGAGTAACTTGCAAACTGTTGGAACAGTTTTGTCATTTACTGGTGGTTCAGACCCTCTTTCGTCATCAGACTTGATTATGGTGGAAAGTCCAGTGTGCAATAATTCTCTGCTTTCTGTATACGATCTTTGATGCTCTTCTTTGGACATTTGCTTCAGTGACGAACACTTCCTACTCTCACACACAACGTCAAAGTCTTCTGAGGGGGTTATTGCTTCAGACCTTGAGCGAATCCCTCTAACCTTTCTCTTCAAACCCAAGAACCCTTCATCTTCTGATGATGATGATGATGATTCTTCATCTTTCAAGGACCTCAACAAGCAAGCACCTCCATTTTCTCTCTCATCCATACACTTCTGATATTCTGTAGGCTTTCAACTGCTATCCTCAGTTGCTACCTTGTTACTATGGATGTTCTGAATGTCATGTGTTGATATGTCTGCAACAGTCCTTATTTCCAGGAGTGTAAAGCTTTCTAATTCCTCATTCCTCTTACAAGAGTTAACTTCAATTAGCCTTGAAATGCTTTTGAACTTTGACATCAATGCTTCATTAGGTTGTCCCTGAGAACTTTTGGATTCTGCAGATTCAACAGAATTGATGGACATTGGGTCAGGTTCAATATGCTGCTGAGGAACAGAGTTTTCTGGTAGATTTCTAATATCATTTGTGACTTTTGTCTCCTTTAATTGTGTTCTGTCATTGTTTTGATTCATCAGCCGAAGCTCGACTGCAGTTTGTTTTATGTCATTTTCTAAGGAATTCTCCACTCGTTCTACATATGGTTTTTTGGTCTGCTTTTGGTTTTGTCCCACACAGTTATGATTTACTTTTAACATATCCTCTACCTCCATGTATTGACTGTCCGATGATGTGTTTTGAAGGTCCACATCATCAGATAAAGCTGATTTTGTTTTAAGCTTGCTTGGGGACAAGAGAGTCATTAATGATTTCAGATCTTTGATATCTGAAGATTTCTATTTTTGTGTTGTTTTCAAGAGTATCAAAATGTATGCTTGATAGCGCTTCAGGTTTCCCATTATTTAATTGATATTCCTGCTCTGGCTGATTGTCATTAAGGCTGACCTGAAACAAAAAAATAATTCATCATCACTACTGATCAGACAGTAAAATAGCTAAAGTTTGTAAGCCAGTTTTAAAAGTTAGGAACTACTTGCCCACAACACAATTATTAATTCTTTACTATTGAATAGAGAGAAAGAGAGAGAAGGCACATAACGATGGCTGATTTGAAAACTGATGTGCTTATTCAGTTTTACATATCATATTTGGTTTTCTTTCTCATGTTTTTTTGTCAAAATGACAAATAGCATTTTAGTATAATCTCAGGTTCTAATTATTTTACATTAGTACATTTATAGATAAAATTAGGAAGAGCTTGTTAATAAAACACTGCATTCTCTCCGTCGTAAGCCCCGCTGCAGTCACACAACTCTAAAGGGGCGGTCACATTACACTTTGCGCATCGATCACTCCCATTCAAACACAAAAGACCAGAAACGCAACCTCATGCAGAGAAATTTCGCACAATGCTATGTATCGAAAGTTTACATTTGGTGATAATCAAAACAATAGAAGATCGAAAGTCACACGCTGACCTTTTAATTTAAAGAATACATTTTTTAAAGCTCCAACAATATTTTTATAGAAAAAAAATTAATAAATTGCATTCAAAGCCCAGTGTGAACACCCCTTAAGTCAAGTCTAAAGTATTGTAATGTTTACATAGTCAAGTCTTCAACTCAAAGAAAATGTCAAAAGTCTCAAGTCCATTGAATCTCTCTGGAAATCATAGTTCTAAATTGCATCGCCATTCAGATGGACTGTCACTGCAAACTCCAAAAAACACTGGACTAACCATGTTATCAAAACAAGGTTTACTTACCAGCTCTATTGAAGGGCTACGAACAGGTGATAAAGCTGCGGGCAAAGGCTTG
Source organism: Xyrauchen texanus (assembly GCF_025860055.1). NCBI lineage: Eukaryota > Metazoa > Chordata > Actinopteri > Cypriniformes > Catostomidae > Xyrauchen > Xyrauchen texanus. The sequence goes on along the minus strand of NC_068292.1, from coordinate 13,500,069 downwards.
AACCACTCTTGAATGTCCTCCAAATCTGAATAATAATTTCCATGTAACAAGTCGCCATCATTCCTTTCCTTCAGTGAGGACTCATTAACGTCATCAGTCCAGGTGTTAATTTGTTCAAGCACATATGAACATACTTTCCTCTTTCTGCCAGGGGTTATTAATTGCTCTTTGATCTGCTTGTTCATGTTCTGAGGTGATGATTTAAGCATACTGATCTCTGGAGATGCTTTCAGTGTGGAGCTTGAGAGTTTTGGAGATTGCAAGTGAGTTTCTGGACTGAGCTTCCCTGGAGATGGATGAGAAATCTGTCTTAAAGGACTGATCAGCCAGCAGTGGTTGAGGTGGTGTTCTTTTAAGTTTGTTTTTCAAGGGTGTTTGCTCTCCTGTAGAAGAAAACCAGGTTGCCTCTATTTTAATTAATCTCAGGTCTAAGACATGGAAGGACAATTTTGATCAATCAATACAAGAATGTTTACCATTAAGAAGCAATCTTTCTTTGGTTTGTGATGTAGGTTCCGCGCAATGCCAGAGCTCTTCCAGAAGCTTTCTAACTTTTCCTAAAAAGAAAACATTAACAATCGCCAACGGTGTACAGACATTTCATAGGAACTGCTTTCTTTCAAAATACCCACGGTTTTAATCGAATAGTAAAGTCTAACAGATTTAAACAATGCATACCTTTGTCAATTTGCAGTTCAGCCTCTGTTTGGGAAGACGTACTCCTTTTCTCTAAAATAAAACATATTTTTTGCTTAACGGTTAAAAACAATGGCTCAAAACAACATACAAGATCCATGTCATTGTGCATTAGTCATACCTTTGTTGAACTCCTCCTCAAGTTTGTTTAGCCTTTGCTAAATAAAATAAGGAAACTATATCAACAATGACAATAGTTCTCACAATGTTGAATTTTTTACTTCATCAGTGGATATCCAGCCTAAAAGAAAAATTCCAACCTGTATTGTGTGCAGAATTTCTTCAAGCCTTTCATTCTCATTCTTTAGGTCATTTATTTTATTGTTCTGTTGAAACTTTGTCTCTGTGCACAAATAAAAGTAGATGAGACCAGAGTTATATAAACAGTGCACTAAACTAAATATTGGAGAGAGGTGTAAAAAGCTTAGGTATGGGGATTATTAAATCATCCAAAACTTGCTTTAACAGAATGTCTCACACACATACGGGAATCAATTTAGAGACCACTGCAAAATTATCAGTTTCTCTGGATTTACTATTTATAGGTATGTGTTTACCGTAAGTAAAATGAAAATGTTAGTTTTATTCTATACTGACAACATTTCACCCAAATTCCAAATAAAAATATTGTCATTTAGAGCATTTATTTGCAGAAAATATGCAGAGCTTTCAGACCTTGAATAATGCAATGAAAACAAGTTCAAATAATTTCTTTAAACAACACAATCCTAATGTTTTAACTTAGTAAGAGTTCAGAAATCAATATTTGGTGGAATAATCCTGATTTTCAATCACAGCTTTCATGCGTCTTGGCATGCTCTCTACCATTCTTTCACATTGCTGAGGTTATTCTACCAAATATTGATTTCTGAACTCTTCCTAAGTTAAAACAGGAGTATTGTGTTTAAAAAAAAAAATGTGAACTTGTTTTCATTGCATTTTTCAAGGTCTGAAAAAACTGCATATTGTTTGCTATTTTGACCAGTTGTCATTTTTATTTTGAACTTGTCTGTACTTTATAGAATAAAACAAAATTGTAATTTTACTCAAACACATACCTATAAATAGTAAATCCAGAGAAACTCTTAATTTTGTTCAGAGCTAGCTAGCTAATACACACACACACAAGTTTGTAGTAATGTACAGGTTTTGTTCTTATGGAACGAATTTGGTACTATTATTCACTAAAGTGGCATTCATTGATCACAATATATAGTCAGGACATCAATAACATGAAAAATTACTATTACAAATTGAAAAATATTTTTCAGAACTCAGTGTTCTCATCAAATAATCCTCCACACAGCAATGACAGCTTTGCACATCCTTGGTATTCTAGCTGTCAGTTTGTCCAGATACTCAGGTGACATTTCACCCCACACTTCCTGTAGCACTTGCCATAGATGTGGTTGTCTTGTCGGGCACTTCTCACACACCTTATAGTCTAGCTGATCCCACAACAGCTCAATGGGGTCAAGATCCATAACACTCTTTTCCAATTATCTGTTGTCTAATGTCTGGGTTTCTTTGCCCACCGTAACATTTTCTTTTTGTTTTTCCGTTTCAAAAGTGGCTTTTTCTTTGCAATTCTTCCCATAAAGGCCTCCTGAGTCTTCTCTTTACTGTTGTACATGAAACTGGTGTTGATCGGGTAGAATTCAATGAAGCTGTCAGCGGAGGACATGTGAGGCGTCTATTTCTCAAACTAGAGACTCTGATGTACTTATCCTCTTGTTTAGTTGTACATCTGGACTTCCACATCTCTTTCTGTCCTTGTTAGAGTCAGTTGTCCTTTGTTTTTGAAGACTGTTGTGTACACCTTTGAGTGAAATCTTAAATTTTTTGGCAATTTCATGCATTGTATAGCATTCCTTCCTCAAAACAATGATTGACTGATGAGTTTCTAAAGAAAGCGGTTTCTTTTTTGCCATTTTTGACCTAATTTTGACCTTAAGACAAGCCAGTCTATTGTATAATGTGGCAACTCAAAAACAAACACAAAGACAATGTTAAGCTTCATTTCAACTGTGTTTGATTTTCTAGAATTAAATGATCAATTCAGCATGATTACTCAAGGATAAGGTGTTGGCGGCTGGAAATGGGGCCTGTCTTTTTTTATTAAAAATGTACCTTTCTCAAATAGTGATGGTGCTGTTGTTTTACATCAGTAATGTCCTGACTATACTTTTTGATCTGTTGAATGCCACTTTGGTGAATTAAAGTACCAATTTCCTTCAGAAACAACTAAATCTGTACATTATTCCAAACTTTTGGCCACATATACTGTATACAATTTCCTAAATATATAAGAGTTACATTTCATTCAAGCAGTGTAATGGCAACAGCACAAAAACTGACCTTTCAACAACAGAAGTTCATTCTCAAGGTTTTCTTTCCTGAGGGAGAAAAAAAAACATTACAGAGCATCAGCAACTTGGGACATAAATTTTTTGCAGCTGAAATACCATACAGCTAATTCACAATAGCGCCACCTTTGTATATTAGATAGACATATATACAGTATATACAGTGTTGGGGAGTAACAGAATACATGTAACAGGATAACGTATTTAAAATATAAAATATAAGTAACTGTATTCTGATATACTGATATAATAACTTAAATCATTGGTCATTAGAATACAGTTACATTCAAAAAGTATTTTGATTACTGAAGAAATTACTTTGCATTTTAATGTCATTTGTTTAATTTCATATTTAGTCCTTTCAGATGGAAAACATTTATAAATGATGCGATCCAAAGTGCATTTGAACAGCAGTGAAACAATTTCTTATGATGTTACATTCATACGAGCAGACAGAGAAGTAAGTTTGGAGTAGAATGAATACAAATAAACCTTGTGTAAATTGTCAGCTTTACATTAAGCTTAAATTATATTTCTGGCCATTTTACATGCACCTTTTATCAGACACGATCATATTTTTTATCAAGAAAATTCACGTTGGATCATAATTTCTTTGACTGAGATGGCCATGGGAGGACCTTGAGTTTGTGACTGCTGAACCATTTTAGATTTTGCCACATGTTTTGGATCATTATCCTGCTGAAAGACCCAATGACGACCCATCTTCAGCTTTCTGGCAGAGGCCATCAGGTTATTTAAAATGTCCTGGTAGTTCAAAGCGTTCATAATGCCATGCACCCTAACAAGGTTCCCAGGGCCTTTGGAAGAGAAACAGGCCCACAGCATCACAGATCCTCCACCACACTTCACGGTGGGCATGAGGTGCTTTTCGGCATACTCATCTTTTGTTTTACGCCAGACCCACTTAGAGTGTTTGTTGCCAAAAAGCTCAATCTTAGTCTCATCTGACCAAAGCACACGATCCCAGTTGAAGACCCAGTGCCACTTAGCAAACTCCAGATGTTTGTGAGTGTTAGTGAGAAAAGGCTTTTTCCTTGCATGCCTCCCAAACAGCTTGTTGGCATGTAGAGAGCATCTGATTGTTGTTTTGGATACTTTGTGACCCCAAGATGCCACTCTTTGATGCAATTCTGTGACAGTGAGCTTAGGACTTTTTTTTACTTCTCTTACCATCCTCCTCACTGTGCGTTGTGGCAAGATAAACTTGGGACCTCTTCCAGCCTTGTTTGTCACTGTTCCAGTTGTTTTAAACTTCTTAAAGATTCCTCTGACTGTAGATACGGGCAAGTTAAGGCGAGTGGCTATTTTCTTGTAGCCATTGCCTGACTTATGAAGGTCGACACACATCTGCCTTACTTGAATGGTGTGTTCTCTTGTCTTTGCCATGTTGACAAATTGGTATGAGAACTAGGCCTCTGTGTCATGTCATATTTATACCCCAGGGAAACAGGAAATCATGAATTACTAATTAAAAGTTCCTAGATACCCAGTCCAACTTTAGCAACTACAGAAAAATATATATTAAAAAAAAAAAAATCAATTAAATATTTCAGCGGAATTGTTAGGGGTGCCAATAATTGTGGGACACATGATTTCAAGTTTTTTTTTTTCTAAATGTGTGATTTTTTTTTTTACCACCAAAGTAATGTACTTTAATAAAAGGTTGGATTTTTCTCTTTTTTTTGCATTTGGGTTCTATGTTGTTTAAAAAAAAAGGAGAATTTTTAGAACTCCTCGACCACATCTTAAACAGGGGTGGCAATAATTGTGGGGGCACTGTGTGTGTGTGATATATATATATATATATATATATATATATATATATATATATATATATATATATACACAAGTAACTGACAGAATTGGTGTAACTGAGTCAGGTTTGTAGGCCTCCTTGCTCGCACATGCTTTTTCAGTTCTGCCCACAAATTCTCTCGGATTGAGGTCAGGGCTTCGTGATGGCCACTCCAATACTTTGACTTTGTTGTCCTCAAGCCATTTGGCCACAACTTGAGGTATGCTTGGGCTCTTTGTCCATTTGGAAGACCCATTTTCGACCGAGCTTTAACTTCCTGGTCTTGAAATGTTGCTTCAATATATTTACATATTTTTTTTTCTCATGATGCAATCTATTTTGTGAAGTGCACCAGTCCCTCCTGCAGCTAAGCATCCCACAACATAATGCTGCCACCCCCATGCTTCACAGCAAGCCTCACCCTTTTTCCTCCAAACATAACAATGGTCATTATGGCCAAACAGTTCATTTTTGTTTCATCAGTCCAGAGGACATTTCTCCAAAAATTAAGATCTTTCTCCCCACTTGCAAACTGTAGAGTAGTTTTAGAGCAGTGTATTCTTCCTTGCTGAGCAGCCTTTCATGTTATGTTGATATAGGACTCGTTTTAATGTGGATATAGATACTTGTCTACCTGTTTCCTCCAGCATCTTCACAAGGTAATTTGCTGTTGTTCTGGGATTGATTTGCACTTTTCACACCAAACTACGTTCATCTCTAGGAGACAGAATGAGTCTCCTTCCTGAGCAGTATGATGGCTGCGTGGTGTTTATACTTTCATACTAATGTTTGTACAGATGAACGTGGTACCTTCAGGCATTTGGAATTTGCTCTGAAGGATGAACCAGTCTTGTGGAGGTCCACAATTTTCCTGGCTGATTTTCTTTTGATTTTCCCATGATGTCATTCAAAGAGGAACGGAGTTTGAAGGTAGGCCTTAAAATACATAAACAGGCACCACCAATTGACTCCAATTAGCCAATCAGAAGCTAACTGGATAATAGCTTAAAGGCTTAACATGATTTTCTGGAACTTTCCAAGCTGCTTAGAGGCACAGTTAACTTTGTGTATGTAAACTTTTGACCCACTGGAATTGTGATGTAATCAATTAAGAGTGAAACAATCTGTCTGTAAACTATTGTTGGAAAAATTAATTGTGTCATGAACAAAGTAGATTTCCTAAACAATTAGCCAAATCTACAGTATGCTGAAATCAGTGGAGTGGTTAAAAACAATGACGTTTAATGACTACAAACTAAGTGTATGTAAACTTCTGACTTCAACTGTATCTATATATATCAGAATAGCATTTCAGTAGTACAAATATGTTTGTTTATTATGACTATAACAGACCCAGTAAGACTTACATAATCATTGTCTTGGCATTCTCCAACTTGTGATTCTCAAGCTCCTCAGTGATCTGCTGATATTCCCTGAGGGAATCCTGGAAATCAACAAACCCCAAAATGATTGAAGCCATAATGATACAATACACTAATGTAAAACCCCAAGAGTCTCTAGTAGAGGTAGACATATATGACGGTTTTACCAATGAATCAGTGCCGATAGTTGCTTTTAAAACTATTGTGTTTTGGCAAAAATCTGTTGATCGTTAAATTTGTAATTTATTATTATTAGTGCCCAAGCCTTGAAAAGGCAAGGCCCTATTGTTTTCGTTAGGATATTATTTTTCTTACGAATATTGGGGCACTTTTGGGGCTCTTAACGTGCTCGAAAACTCTTGAAACTTTGCACACGGGTCAGAACCCGTGGCCATTAGGGCCGGGCTGAAGCTGGTACCCGGGCGTGGCAGGGGGGCTCGACAGCGCCCCCTGGAACAGGGTCCGAAAACTTGGTCCATAAATCAAACACGCTTGCATGTAATAATATGAAACTCGGTACACATATAGATCTCATCGTTTCATATATCCTTCATACTTTTACTTTTTACCCCAGCCCAACAGGAAATCATCTATTTAGGGTTGTTTGGAAAACGCATGCAATGGAATTTGCAATACTCCTCCTAGAGAATTCCACCAATCGCCACGAAACTCGGTCAGCATGAAGACATTGAGGATGAAAAATTGCCGGCGGATTTTTGATATCTCGAACGGTTTGGCCGTGGCGAGGAAACGAAATGATGGCGCGAAAAGAGAAACAGTAAGTGTGTTATAACTTCTGCATACATTAATTGATCTCGATGAAACTTCAGCAGTGTGTTCGCTGTAACAGGCCGATCGCATGGATGTGACTATTGTGAGTCAAAGTTATAGCGCCACCAACTGGCAGAAGGAAGTGTGTCACTTTCAAAATGCTTTGAAATCACCCTCTTATTTTTACCCGATTTACTTAAAACTTTAGGTGTATAATGTAAACACACGGCAGATGTAGACGTATGAAAGGATTATTGATATCTTCGATACTGTTGCCGCGGCAACGCTTCAAACTTGAATATTCTTTTTTGATGCTTTTGAGACTCTTAGCATACTTGAAATTGCATGAAACTCGACAGACACATCACATTTATTAGCCAGTAGACATGTGCAAAGTTTCAGAAACGGGCGTGGTGCAGGGGCTCAGTAGCGCCACCTTTTGACAAAAGTGAGGGGGTTGGTTTTAAACTTTGACCCACAGTCACAAAACTCAATTATATTGGTCTCATCGAGCCGGACAACTTTCTAATTTAAAGTCATTAGCTCAGACCAACAGAAAGTCAGATATTTTGGTTTGAATGTGGATGATTTGGAGAATTTTCTCTGCCTCTCTCACTGACCCTACGTCTCTCTGTGTCTGGGGGGAGGGGGATGATTTGGCTGTTGAGTGAGAATGCTTTTATTTTAGTTTTTCAAGGTTTTGGGGCCCTTAACGTGCTCGAAAACTCTTGAAACTTTGCACACGGGTCAGAACCCGTGGCCAACAGGGCCGGGCCGAAGATGGTACCCAGGCGTGGGAGGGGGGCTCGACAGCGCCCCCTGGAATGGGATTCGAACACTTGTCCATATATCAAACATGCTTGCATGTAATAATATGAAACTCGGTACACTTGTAGATCTCATCGGGCCGAACAAATTTTGTGCTCTAAGTTTTACGCCAGCCCAACAGGAAGTCAGCTATTATGGGTTGTTTGGAAACACATGCTCTGGAATTATATATTCCTCCTAGAGAATGAATCCAATCGCCACCAAACTCGGTCGGCATGAAGTCAAGACATTGAGGATGCTACATTCCGGACGGATTTTTTTATATCTCGAACGGTTTGGCCGTGGCGAGGAAATTGATTTAGGACTAAAAAAGGACACATAAAGTGTGTTATAACTTAGTTAATTCTATCTACAGTTACAAAACTCGGCGTGTATATTGTTCTCGTCGAGCCAACAACTTTCTAATTTACAGTCATTAGCTCCGACCAACAGAAAGTCAGATATTGTGGTTTGAATGTGGATTTCTTGGAATTTTTCTCTCTCTGACAGACAGAGTGCCCCCTCCCAATCTGTGTTTTTCTCTCTCTCTGACAGACAGAGTTTCCCCTGCCATTCTTTGTGTGTGTGTGTATGGAGGGGAGGGAGCAGGACAACTTTCCAATTTACAGTAATTAGCTCAGACCAACAGAAAGTCAGATATTTTGGTTTGAATGTAGAACACATTGCAAATGAATCTTTGAAGCTCCAAAAAGCACATGGAGCATAAAAGCAAGGAAGTGTGTTATAACTTCTGCATACATTAACTGATCTCGATGAAACTTCAGCAGTGTTCAGCTGGAAGAGGCCGATCGATGTGACTAATTGTGAGTCAAAGTTATAGCGCCACCAACAGGCAGAAGGAAGTGTGTCACTTTCAAAAAGCTTTGAAATCACCCTCTTATGTCTCAAGTGAACAAACAGACCAACAGAAAGTCAGATATTTTGGTTTGAATGTGGAACACATTGCAAATGAACTCTGAAGCTCCAAAAAGCACATAAAGGGAGCATAAAAGCAAGGAAGTGTGTTATAACTTCTGCTACATTAACTGATCTCGATGAAACTTCAGTGGTGTGTTCGCGGAAAGAGGCCGGTCGCATGGATGTGACTATTGTGAGTCAAAGTTATAGCGCCACCAACTGGCAGAAGGAAGTGTGTCACTTTCAAAATGCTTTGAAATCACCCTCATGTCTCTCAAGTGAACAAACAGACCAACAGAAAGTCAGATATTTTGGTTTGAATGTGGAACACATTGCAAATGAACTTTGAAGCTCCAAAAAGCACATAAAGGGTGAATAAAATCAAGGAAGTGTGTTATAACTTCTGCATACATTAACTGATCTCGATGAAACTTCAGCAGTGCGTAAATTATAATTACATTAATAAACCTGTACAAAGACCTCCAGATAAATACTGGCCTTCTGGATTAACACATTTAAGTGCTGCAAAATCTATTGACCTATGACATCCTATGACATAAAAAATTATTCTACATTTGAATTACCTCATAGATGTGACTATTGTGGTTCACGGTCATAGGCCCTGTCCCAAATGGCACACTTCATATGAATTTTCAGTCTTGTGTACTTATTTCATGTGTCCATTAACTCATTTTTCATTTTAGGTATCAGAAGGGTGCTCACGCATACTTTGTGGTCGATGTGTGCCCTCGATGCGCACTTTTGCAGAGCCCACACTGATGCAAGCTCTACAGCACACATCTTCTCGACAGTCAAAGCGAGGTTACGTTATTGCCCATTGTGCACAGCAACCCTAAAGGCACGGGGGTAGCGGTGCCACCGGCTTGGGCCCGCCATCGCTGCTCGCAGCTATATTTATTTTTATTATTATTATTATAATAAACAAAAATAACAAAATCCCAATGTTTCTCTGTGGTTGGCGCTGGACAATTCTAAAGTTAGAGAGCATTGGTTGTGCAGTATAACAGTGGACTCTTGAGGTGAAATAAAAACAATCACGTGGGGATTTGCTGTATCTAAACCTTTAATCATTGATGATAATTATCCATATTTTTATCCTCACTTTAATGCATGTTTTGTTACTTTTATTAGACAATCACATATCCTAAACTGAAGCAATAACATGCAAAGAAAAATGTGACTTGAAACATGACCCACCATGAAAAAAATGTGTATTGAAACATTACCCACCATGACATACATCGCATCTCCCAACATCATATTTTGTAAACAATAATACAAATTCTGAATATACTGTATAGGCTTTCAAATGTTAAATTGGTAAATTCTAAAATGTAAAGTATTGTAACGGAGCCTTGTATTCATGATTTCAAAATAAGAGTCTCTGGTTTGTTTCGGGCATGTGTTTATAGTTAAAGGTCCCACTTTATGCACAAACTCTGAATTCTGAATAATATTGTGATTTTGGTTGAACAATTTCTTATTTATTTTGGACTTTTGTAGACTTTGTGTCTGTGCCTGTCATAGTAAGGATATATATATTAGTCTTTCCTTATAAAGTCTACAAAAGTCCAATATAAATAAGAAATTGTTCAAAATATTATATATATATTAGGGCTGAAACGATTAGTCGACAATAAAAAAAACTTAATTGCCCAGTAGTAATCTGATCTCATTTAACGTAACATGAGATCACATTAAACTCTAATGATGACGCGTGAGAGCAGCACTGCAGCTCGCATCTGACTGAGGAGAGGAAGAATTACACAGATCACAGTCCAGATGCACTCTAAACTTTTACAGCTTCAGGTGATGTAGATCATAAAGTACAAGGGAATTATAAAAAAAAAAAATAATAAGTAAATACAGAAGCACTCTCATGGAATAAGTGGAGTCGGAGCTCTTTAAAGGAAACACCCCAGTGTTACATCTTAAATGCAGTTTTAATGCGTTATAGCTTTATTAATGTTCAAATAATATGGAAGCAGATCATGTAATTTACTACAAACTCCGAAACTGGGAAAGGGGACACTCAACCCTCGAGCCCGCATTTGTTAAAGCTAGATTATAATGTGATGGCTCGCGACTGAATCATAAAATATGTCACTGTGCATTTGTTATTGTGAATAAAATAAGCAGCTTTATTAATAAGAGTTAGTTTTTTTGTGAGTTAAAGATGGATTTAAGTGAACAGAAAGGTGAGAGAGGAAGTCTCATTATACACTGCAACAAAATAAATTTTTGATGTGTTTTTGTTTTGGCTTGTTTTCCAATAAAAATATCTAAAACTCTTTTAAAACAATGTACATTTCCTTTAGCAGCTGTACTGCAGAAGAACATTTTTTTATCTGAGAATGTTGAATATAATATTACAATTATTTAGACTCACTTTTAGAGAATAGACCTTGAATAAAAGTATATTTTGTCTTTACTGCACTCGCAGAAGTATAACAAAGTGAAAAAACACACCAATACACAAAATACACTTATATTATACTAAAGTAAGTCTAAATATCTTATAAGCTGCTTCTCAAGTAATTTAATCTGGTTTAAGGATTTTTAGACAATTTTAAAAATGGAAAACAAGACAAAAACACTTGATAACAATCAGATTTTTTACAGTTAATGTCTTTACTGAATTAATCTTAATAAAAAGTATTTTTCCCCTTTAATTCAGTGAATGTCATATACAACATTTTATGTCATGGCACAAGCTGAATAATCATTTAAGAGCTAATGATTAATCGTTGCAATAATCACCAAATAATCGTTCGATTAATCAATTATCCAAATAATCATTAGTTACAGCTTTAATATATATATATATATATATATATATATATAGAGAGAGAGAGAGAGAGAGAGAGAGAGAGAGAGAGAGAGAGAGAGAGAGAGAGAAATGAGCGATAGAGAGCCACTTACTTGACAATATACCACTTTAATAACAAACAAAATCAGCGAAATCCAGCAGAATCATAAAAACGAATGCTAGCTACACAGTATTTTTTTTTTTCTCCCATTTTCTACCCAATTTGGAATGCCCAATTCCCGATGCACTCCAAGTCCTCATTGTGGTGAAGCGACTCGCCTCAATCCGGGTGGCGGAGGACGAATCTCAGTTGCCTCCACATCCGAGACAGTCAATCCGTGCATCTTATCACGTGGCTTGTTGAGCACGTTACCACGGAAACATAGAGCAAGTGGAGACTTCACGCTATTCTCCGCGGCATCCACGCACAACTTACCACAAGCCCCACAGAGAGCAAGAACCACATTATAACGACCATGAGGAGGTTGCACTATGTGACTATACCCTCCCCAGCAACAGGGCCAATTTGGTTGCTTAGGAAGCCTGACTGGAGTCACTCAGCTCGCCTTGGATTCGAACTCGCGACTCCAGGGATGATAGTCAGCGTCTTTACTCGCAGAGCTACCCAGGCCCCAGCTACACAGCATTATCTTCCCTGAGGTCCACTTATAATGTTAGTAAAGAGCCATGAGGCAAGACACATTTCATGAACACATTTCACCCTCTCTCACTTGCCCTTAGAATTAAATGGTCTGTTTTTTTTATTTAACCGTTCAACTATAGGAGGCATTGGAAAATCATACAGTGTATGTATAGCTTTTATGGCCTGAGAAAAGATTTAATCAGGGTTGCTCATTGTTAACCCAGGGTGGGTAAATTGTTAAAACTCTAACCTGAGTTTTCTGGATATCGTCCACCAGTGTGTTCTTTTCAGCTCTGAGCATTTCATTCTCCACGTTTTGTCGGTGCACTGTGTCTGTGAGTGGAACACAGACATGTAAATGGGAAAAACTAAAATCATCCAGGAATTGAAGGAGAGTGCAGATTCTTGTTTCAAATCTGGTTTCAGTTTTGATGTTTTGTATTCTGATGAATATGATCTCACACAGAGATTCCTGATTTACAGGCCCTGATCTAAAAATAAGTGCTACATACCCTCAGCATTCCTTAAGGATTCTTCAAGTTTTCCTTTGCTGGGGAGAGAGATATGAATAATGTGAGCAGAGGACAACATCACAAAAGCAACTAATCCACTGTGAAATTAAAGGTGCACTCAGAAATGTTTTTCTCATTCAAGTTATACTCTAGAAGAAATAAATAGTCTTTTTGAAACATAATGCATGTATAAACTCATGCTACATAAACTCCTTAAAAAAGCCTAACGTTATAATCTACATGGAGAGGGTCCCCTCATGGGGGCAGCCATGTTAGAAGCACATGACCAACTGAATACTACTCAAATAAATCTCAGTAACACCCTGTTACATGACACTTTCACTCATGGATGCAACCACCCTGTTACATGACACTTTCACTCATGGATGGCTGACTGTGAATTGTGCATTTTACACAGGCATCTGTAAATGAAAACCATTGTGTTTGAATGATGCCAAATCGGACTATATTCTGACTTAATTATCGGCTGATAAATTTTGCCCTTTGGCTGATTTTTTTCTTGAGGAAGCCAAAAATCACCTGCTTGTATATGAAGCATCCGAGACATGGAAACATCCAGTCACTGTTCGTTTTGCTGTTACGTGCCATCGTGTTACTACAATAATAGACCGCTGTGCAACACAGTGTCATTTAAACGGTTTGCATATCAGAGCCACAGCAGATACGTTTGAGCTCTTAATGTTTAAGTGCTCGCCTGTTTCCTTCTCCTTCTCTCTCCTCAACAGTTGTAACTTTTAACTGTCTTTTCTAATGATAAAAAGACAAATATCAATAAAACGAATATCATATACGTCTGCAAATATGCGCATATCTTGCTTAAACAGATGTAATAAACCAACCTCACACAACTTCAGCAGATCCAACGCTTATTTATTTATTTCTGAAGCACGTATTCTAATAGGCACTCCTCAGCAGTTCCCTGTAACTTTTCTAATGATAAAAGGCAAATATCAATAAAACCTCTATTATATACCATCTGCAAATATGCAGATATCTTGTTCAAACAGAAGTAATAAACCAACCTCACACAACTTCAGCATTGTCTTCCCATTGAACGCTCATCTAATATCTTCCTCTGAAGTACGTATTCTATCAGCCAGAATAAAAAATACTTCAGAAATAGGATCAAAAGTTTCTCTGATTCACAAATCATAACGACAATCCAAGCAGGTGATCCAGGCCATTTAAACTGTCAGGCGATCCAGGCACGCGCTGGATCCGCACGAGCACATGAGTGCAACATCAAGGCTGTGTGTACAGAGGTATGATGAATATAAGGTGCTTTTCAAACTGTTAGGAGACCAGTTTTCTTAAGAGTTCCATTCATTCAAAACAGATGTCAGTTGAGCCATTAACTGATTAGGCAGCAAGGTAGCAAGTCAGCTGCCTATGTTTTCAGATGCAGCCCAAGGTAAAAGTGCTTCACGTGTACTATAAGTAAATGTCTTATTCACTATGCGCTGTATGTACAATTGGTTTGATTCAATATTTGTTTTTAGTAAATGCGATTGCTAACGTGGATATGCCATACATGGATGATGGACAACTGTGTTTACTGTTATTTCCTTCTTCCTAATATATTAACAATTTCTTCATGTGCAAATAAATTACTAAAATTTGATGACTAAACAGAAATCAGAAGAAACTGCTATCTACCATTTAAAATATAGCGTTTTTTAGTTTTGTGTAAAATTGAGTAAATATAGTGCTAAAGAGTTTATTATTATTTTTCTAGCAATTTTATGTTTGTGATTTACCATATCAAATTGTGTGATATATCAGCATTGTATCAGTCTATCGTCAACACTGCTCTCTGGGTATCGACATCGGCCATTAAAAAAAAAACATCTCAGTCAACCACTAAAAACAACACTTTAAAAAATGTTGTGCACCTTTAAAGTATAGCGGTCTTACAGAGTGAGTGTCTGGGCATTTTAAGCTCTCAGATTGTCAGCATCCTCACACTTCTGCTGGTAAGATCTCAAATCACCCTGTTGTACAAAAGAAAGAGAGAAACTAACATGCACATATCTCTAACGATCAACAGTTAGAGTCAGCTTTACTAACTTATAATACATGATTCAACTGTTTTTGATGTTTTAATTTACAGTTATGAGATGGTTGGCCATTATTGGCATGTTTGGCAACACATACCTTATTTTTCTCCAGCTCTATCTTTATCTGTTCATACTCCAATGTCTGATTCGCTAAGGGCTCAAGCTTCAGCATCACCTCATCCAGCTGTCTGTGCAGTTTACTGCTCTCTCTACGAAACAAAGAAACACAATTTGTATATGTTTTTCCAAATACCAATTTCATAAAAATAATAATAAACTTTACAGGTAAAGGTGAATTATGCTATTTTTCCCTGTTAAAATATTCTCCTATATTAGCTTATGCAGTGACAACGACATGGATACCATTCTTGTTTATTTTATTTTTGAAAATTCTGACATAGCAGCATTGGCTCAACTAATGGCATGGATGTCAGGTGGGATTCTCTGTTTTATGGCCAATGGAAGACAGGTAAGTGCTCTGGAAACCTGTTACAGTCATTATTTTTGCAATTCAGTTTTTTGACATTAATTGCACAGAAATTACACACATAACTTTTAGAAATTCAAAAAAATCAAATCTTACCTTTGTGATTTCTGAAGCTGTAATTTCTGGTCAAGGAAAACAGAGATGGATACATCGAATATACTTTTTTTTTTTTTTTTGCTTCGATTTCAGATTCTTGTTCATTAAAGGGGTCATGACATGAGAAATCACATTGTACTTGATATTTTAACATATAAGAGGTAGGGATGCACCAATAGCACTTTTTCTCTTCAGATTCCGATATCGGAAATCTCAGTTTCGGCCGATCCTGATCCGATACCAGTGTTGTTTTATGGCATAATCAGTTTAGAATATCTTTACATTATTGTTTGGAAGTAATTGGGAGTCCTCTTGAATATGTAAAGAGACACAAACCTCTAACTACACATTATTTCAACATAAATGTATAGCTTATAAAGAAACACTTTATTATTCACTAGTATTCAGGATAATGTAGCACAAAATTAACAGTAATTCCAGTCTTCAGTAGAAAAGGAACCAGTGTTTCATTTTTGCCTCTCTTTTTTCCCCCCAAAAAATGTTTCAACTTGTATCTGGTTTTTAAAGAATTCAAATCTCTTTTTATTTATTTTTTTGTGTTCAATTTAAGTCAGTCAAAATTCACAATGTATTTATTGGAACCCATTCAAAATTGTAAACAAATAATAATGATGACAATAAATTGTTAATAATATTATTATTATAGTAATATATTTAAATCTTTTAAAAAAAATCACGCTTTTATTTTGACATACTGAACTCTCCAGGATGTCCTGTATGTGTCTGTTTGTAGGCAAGTTCACAGTAGTTTAATAGTATGCCGTTCTAAATGCATATTATATGTGAACCGAACTATTGAGCATCTACATCTGAGATGCTGTTCATGAGTAGCACTCAAATATTGTGCACCGCTGTGAAGGAGTGCATCACCAGCATGTGTGTGAGTTTGTGTCATTAGAGCAGCACCATTCACTAACGCTGCACATACTGTATATTTACTTATTAAACAGCCTTTTGTGATTCACAGAGCTATTGCCCATCTTCAAGTGGCTTTGAATAAGTCATATGAACTACTTTAATTGTGTTTTTATGGTTATTTTATGTCATTTTTGGAGCTTGACAGTAACGAACATGACAAACACACAGTATCAGATTTGGATCGGGCTCGACGGACCGATACCCGATCCGTCTAAAAGCTTCAGTATCGTATTGGTGCATCCCTAATAAGAGGTCACAATGCAATAAAAGCATACTGTTAGTTTAATAACTCAAAACTTCTCACTGCATTTGTTGAAACCAAGCTAACAAAACAACTCCGCCCAGTAGTGGTGAGCAGTGAGAGAGCAGATCAGTCAAGAGCAAAGAGCCAATCATAACAGTAGGCGTTTCCTGCCAAGTCTTAAATGAGAAGCAGCAGCAAAACCAAATGTTTCTGACGAAAATAATCATGTTTTACAAATATATGACAGATTTTTTTAAGTAAATCAACAAGCTGACAAGAATATGATATTGCCCAGAATAGATTTAAAAGGATATCATCACACTTCTCTTTGTATTGACTCAAGAGGCGGCTGAAATAAAAATAGCAAAAGATTACAGGACGATCGTTTGTTTGTTTTGACAATTCCGCATCTTAAAACAAGTCAATCAAATGTTATGTTTCATATTCAGATTACCATGCTGGAATACTTCCTCAATCAGACATTCACTCACTCTGTGTCGATGATTTTCTGCTTAAGGGTTAACAAAGCAGCCACATATTCATCTAAACTCTGAAAAACACACAGCATTGTTCATCAGTAACAGGCAGTTTATCAATTGTCCAGGAATATCACCAGTATCTCTGTATTAAACAACAACTCTGCAGTGTATCTGACAGATGTACTCACAAGACATATTATGTCTTCATCTAAACAAACTAAAAAAAAATTAGTGACAAATGAAGCTCCACACAGGGATCTATTATTAAAAACTCAGTCAATAATTGGCCTGGTCACCTTTACTAGGCAAACTAATAAAGTAACCACATTCGTGTACCGTCTGTTTGAGGAATAAACTTCTCACCTGATTTAAAGGGGTCATGACATGGTTTTTTTTATTGTATTATTATGTTCCCTTAGGTGCAATTATAGTATTAATATATATTTTTTTAAGAAAAACTTTTAAAATCTAGTGATTTATGACCTTTTCCCACCCTGTTTCTCATCCTCTGATTCAAACAGTCTGTTTTGGGGGCGTTTTCCATTTAAGACTTCAGTGTTAACGCCCACTGTTATGATTGGCTAATGTCAGTGCCTATGTATCAATTATTGACGCCTCCAGCCAGAACAATATGCAAGTAAACTAAGTAAAAACACTGTGATTATTCATAATGAATGAAATTGCGCTTTAAAAAGTAGTTTAAAGTTTAAAATAGATTACTTACAATTTGCGTCGTCATTGTTCCCAGAATAGTCGGCACGGACTTATCTTTGAGCAACAGTTTTCTGGCAAAGCCAGCATCATATTGAGATTTGTTCTCAAAACAGTCATCCTTAAAATGTACAGAACAACGCTGGTTAACGCTGCCGATGGGACGTCAAAAAATAAACTGCATCCATTTTTCCCTGACGTCTGGATCTTTCGGCAGCTTATTCAGAGGTTTTGTTTGACCACAGCCAGGAACAGCACATCTGTGTGGCATCGTAATTTTCCTGTGCACAAGTAGTCTCTGTCAGAGCTCGCTGTCCATCGACTGAACACTTGTGAGGCGACGGCGATACTGAAATGAGCGTAGTTGTCTTGCGCTTAAAGCGTAGTTATCTTGTGCTGGAGGCGGTCATATGCAAACGCTGTTACGTCACTTCTAACCGACACGTCACTTCTAACCATGAATCCAGAACGAGCTGTATTTTGAGCTTGATTAAATAAATGATTCGTTTAGAATGGGGAGGACGTCTTAAAATATTAAACTTGCAGGACGTTTTAATGATACAAAGACCTCTTATATACCAAAAGATCAAGGCAAATTTGGTTTCTCATGTCATGACCCCTTTAATATCAAAATCACATTTTAGTAAAAGCTTTATACCACCTATAGTTTTGAAATATAAGATTTGGTACTATGAAGTATATTTGTTTGTTTTGTAAATAATTTTGCAACCATTTTCATTTCAAACATCATATTTGAAGTCTTAAAATCCAACGCATTTAATCCTTCTTCAATCTTTGACCTAACAAATGATCTCTTTTTAATATAACGTGGTTTGTTCTTCCAAATACATATAAGAAGTTTGGAGTCAATCATCTTAATGAGTGTAGGTGGAACATCCAGCACTTGTGCCTTATAGACCAATCCAGATAAGCCCTCATCTTCAACAACACAAGCATTTAGGGAGATGTCTCTTAACAGCCAAGAATTCCTTTTTAATTGTTTTATTTTTAAATGATTGGATGACAGCAGAGAACATCATCTCTGTTCTAATTTCCTTGTTTTAGATATCTTAATACAAAGACATTTGACAACTTTCACAGGAATATGTGTGTGTGTGTTTAAAGTTCTAATACCGGATAACTTTTTAATCCGGCGTTTTCGCCGGGCAGCTGGGGTCTTTCGCATGGGGTCCTCAGTCAACGTGTTTGGGAACGTTTGTATGTGCTATGTTCTGATGGGTTGTTTTGGTTGCACGTTTTTACGTACTATGAGGCATTTGAATCTATGTGTGCGATTCTGCTGATAGTATTGCATCTATAACATGATGCCGGGGGACAACCAGTCCAAAACTGGAGGAATCGCCTCTGAAGCGACCACTGGCACTTGTCAAAACTGCACTGTTTTAAAGGGGTCATGACATGAGAAACCAAATTTGCCTTGATCTTTTGGTATATAAGAGGTCTTTGTATCATTAAAACGTCCTGCAAGTTTAATATTTTAAGACGTCCTCCCCATTCTAAACGAATCATTTATTTAATCAAGCTCAAAATACAGCTCGTTCTGGATTCATGGTTAGAAGTGACGTGACGGTTAGAAGTGACGTACCAGCGTTTGCATATGACCGCCTCCAGCACAATTTGGAATAACAAATATATATAAGGGCTTGAAACAAAACACATTTTTTAATGAAAGTTGGTTTAAAAAGGGAATTATTTGGGTTAAGCAATTGAGGGCGTTTTCTAGTTGTATAGCCTATAACTACTGAATGTAGAATTTACAATGTGGTAATAATTTCATTAGAACAGCTGAAGAGTTGAATTCCTGCATCAGGTTGCTCAGCAAAGATTTTTCCGGTATTGGATGTAATTATATTTTATTTTATGTTCCCTTATGCAGACAAAATATATTCTTGCTGTTACAGCTAAATGCAATTTTCTGCTAAAAAATCTGTTTGACTTGAGTAAAATATGGATGACACCTCAAAAGTATTGTATTAAAAATAAAGTGAAGGTGTGAATACAGTGAATATACCCCACAAAAGTGCCACTGAGACTATTAATAATTTCTTTTGGGAGTGTCCTAAGTTACAATATTTTGGAGAGTGTTAGAAAATGATTTGAATGAATTTTAATTAATTAATGTGATGTTAAAATGTTTCTCAATTGATAAATATAAAAATATTGTATTTATATGTGATTTTATTATTATTATGGCACGTTATTATGAACTATTTAAAATTGCCATTAAAACATATTTGGAAACTCAAAGTAAAAATCTAAAAGCAATAAGCACTATGCAATTATTTACTTTTTATGTATTTTTTGTTGTTGTTATTTTTATTTAATTTTTTTCATGTAATATTTCATATAAACCCGCATTGTTCTAATAAAAAAATAACAGACCAAGTGCCGATGCCCCTAGCGGTCATTATCGGGACTTCGGTAATAACGGTTGGCGCCAATTCTGATGCTGTCACGTGCACGATGTTGTTTCGTCAGAACACAAATGTTCTGGTGTAAAATGTAGTGCATATTTATATTAACTGTAGATCATATTATGAAAAACCAAACTGTCAGTTTATTATATATAGTAATGAGTATATAGTAATACAGTAATGCAATTTTAATCAGCATAAATTGAAGGTAGTATCATAAACATGCTATATAAATACTTAAAAAACATTTTAATAATATATTATTTTTTACATTTCACAGTAATTAGATTATTTTTTTTTTTTCTTTTATTACAGTTGTGGTGTTGGGTTGGTGTGCCTACATCTCATGCAAACGATCTTACAATGCAAAATAAATAAACAACCTTAATGGTCTTAGAAATAGGCTTAATTTTCTTTATGCAAAATATTTTCTTTTTCTTTTGATTGTAGGTTGAAACCTGAAGAGGTTCTTGACATCCCCCCTCGGGTCTTCGGTGACCCGGGACCTCTTTCCACCCCCATTTTTTGGAGTTATGCCCACACCTCTTTAATATTCCTCAACGTTTCTCTTCTGAACCGTAAAAAAAAAAAAAAAAAAAAAGGCAAAACTGCAACATTTTTATATAACTGCTTAATTACCAAAGTAAAGACTCGAGATGTGTAATAATGTCATATTTTTTATTTTATTTTTTTGCGCTTCCATAATATTAGTGATTTCATCTATATATTTAAGTTTACTATCAAATGATATATATTTATTTGTTTATTACAAGAAAAACGACTACAAAATCTGTCTGTTAGTGGTGAATTATCATATGCATGTACATATATTTTATTACATGATATTTCTTACTCAATGTGGCGCTGATGTTTCAGTGATTGACATTTGACGTTGAATGCAGCAACATCAGTACTTCTGCAAATTATTGTTACGGTTTGAAATGAGTGTTTTATATTTTTTTTTACCCATAATGCCAAAGCCCCATTTTCAGCAGCCATTACACCAGTTTACCAAAGAAAATGTGTCCTTATGAAATTATTCTTAAAAAGATAGTTCACCTAAAACTGAAAATTCTGTCATCTACTAACCCTCGTCACTCCAAACCGTTATACATTTTTTTAATTCTACATAAAAAGATATTTTGAAGAATATGTCAACTGTTGAATGAGTCAATGGGGTCCAATCAGTAAATTGACCACTTTGACTTTCATGGACAAAGTAACAAAAAAAAAGTTATATCTTGTGTTCCACAGAAGAAATAAATGCATACAGGTTTGGAGTGACATGGATAATTTTAACAGATTACATTTCTTTAAGAAATGATTCTAATATGCTAATTTGATACTCACAAAACTCTGAAAATGGCTGTGGAAATTGCAATACCATGTATTTTTCCAGGTATTGAGTACTTTCAAGTTCCTACAAGGCAAATTTTTGTTATAAAAATGGTCAAAAAGAAACACATTTCTCATGAATTACATCAGTCTATGAAGGCTATTCCATGCACTTGTACTGTCTTGAAAAAATTAATCAAACTGGATCTAGCAAGGACAGAGAAGTTGACAGCCCAGGAGCATTACAAGAGGTTGTCTCTAGTTTGAGAAACAGCACCAGTGAGGAGTCCAAACTGGCAGCTTCAATGACCAGTACATGACAGACACTTCAATAGTTATCCTATCTCATAAATCATACTGGTCACACAACATAAGTGTATTTAAATCTTCTTAGTAAACAAAAACTTAAACTTTTTACAAGAAACAAGCTTGATTTTTATTCACCAGCATTTGGTTAGTTGCAGTTAATGTACAGTTGAGATCTGCATTTGAGTCCTTGTCAAAAAACAAATGGGAAAAACAATAGGGAACAAAAGAACATGGTGTGACAGATTTAGCAAGACAGGTTCTCTCTCTCTCTCTCTACTGGATATTGGTATATGTGAGCCAAATTGTAAACAAAAATCCTCCTTTTTTGTAGAAGCATAGCACTGCTTTAAAATCAACCCGTGTGTTTTACAGAAACCAATGCTTTACGCTGTGCACTGAAACACATCTGCTCATTGAGTAAACTACACTGTGTCAATAAACTGCTCATTACAGAAGTGAGGCTTTCCTGCTTGCTTAAAAGACTTCCATCAAGCAATATTTAAAAACATTGCAAGCAAGTAATGCAGTGCTCAAACAAGATAGAGCCAAGGTGGAAGTCATAGAACAGGAGCACAGACTGCTGATTAAAAGAGATGGTTACAAGAGATACAAAACCTTTACATACACTAAAGTCCTTGTTCAATCTGCCACCATTGGTTCTTCAGTATAAGCAGAGTAACAACTTAAAACAAACAACTCTTGTTCTTAAGCTTTGCACTGTTTCACACCTGTACGACAGGCACGCAACTCGCGCATCATCAATCTCTCACACTCAAGCTATATTTACACGTTTTTCACTGTCAGTCTATTCCACTTCTCAAAAAAAAAAAAAAAAAAAAGTGCACATGGCACACTGAGTTTTCGTGATTATTCAGTTACTGCTCCGTTCGGTTCATGTCTCAATCATCGGTCGTCTCCAGCACGCTCTGACTCAGAGCCAAGTCCCAGTAGTGCTCGGTGCCATGCTTCTTAAAATGTTCCCGAGCCATGTTCTCCGTGGGACACTGCTTAAACTTAACCTCTCCATAGCTACGTTCCTTGGCTGTGCCCTGGAAACCAAAGGAGAGTGAAGAAAACCTTGGGCATTAATAAGAAACAACATACGAGTTTGTTATTTACTGAATTCAACAATGATAAAAAACCCCCACAAGAACTCTCAATAACAGGTAAAAGTCATGGTGTAAAACTGAATATCTTTCTGCACATATCCTCTTGCTTTAATAGCCCCGTGAAATCAAATTTGACAATTCAATATTTAAAAACAAAATAATAATAAATTAAATGTGAATATATATTTACTGAAAATATTTATACACCCATCAGCCACAACATTAAAACCACCTGCCTAATATTGTGTAGGTTCCCCTTGTGCAACCAAAACAGCACCAACCCACACCACAGAATTACATTTTCAGATTATATTCTTCTCACCACAATTGTACAGAGCGGTTATCTGAGTTAATGTAGACTTTGTCAGTTCGAACCAGTCTGGCCATTCTCTTGTTTACCTCTCTCATCAACAAGGCATTTCCTGTCTGCAGAACTGCCCCTCACTGGATGCTTTCTGTTTTTGGCACCATTCAGAGTAAATTCTAGAGATTGTTGTGCGTGAAAATCCCATAAGTTCAGCAGTTACAGAAATACTCAAACCAGCCCGTCTGGCACCAACAATCACCCAAGTGATTATCTATTCAGCCAATCACATGGCAGAAGTGCATAAAATCATGCAGATACAGGTCAGGAGCTTCAGTTAATGTTCACATCAACCATCAGAAAGGGCAAAAATTTTGATCTTTCAGTGATTTGAACTGTGGTATGATTGTTGATGCCAGATGGGTGGTTTGAGTATTTCTGTAGCTGCTGATCTCCTGTGATTTTCACACACAACAGTTTCTAGAATTTACTCAGAAGAAAAAACATCCTGTGAGCAGCAGTTCTGCAGATTGAAACACCTTGTTGATGAGGTCAACAGAGAATGGCCAGACTGGTTGAACTGACAAAGTCTACGGTAACTCCGATAACCGCGCCATACAATTTTGGTGAGAAGAATATAATCTCAGAATGCTATTCTGTGATGTGGGTTGGCACTGTTTTGGCAGCAGGAGGGGGACCTACACAATATTAGGCAGGTGGTTTTAATGTTGTGGCTGATCTGACATGGTTAGAGCTGTATAACGCTCCTAACTAAATATGGCGATACCTAAAAAATGTAAACAAAATATCATCTTGTTGCTAATTTTGGTACAATACCAGGGCTCCTGCAACTTAAATGGTCACAAATGAAACCAAAAATAATTGCGACAAATATAAAATCTAGTTGCCATTGGCGACAGTTAGGTTATGTGCATTCATATGCGGTTTTGTTATATATATATATATATCAAATATATATATATATATATTATATATCGTGCGATACAATATATATATTTAAAAATCTTTTTTTCAGAGAATAGCAGAAACTGTCAAACTGGTGTAAATAGTTTTTGTGCAAAAAATTGTGAGAAAATAGGACGAAACAGGCTTTAAATAAATATTCCTGGATCAATACCAGTTAAGTGCAATCGACAGCATTTGTGGCATAATATTGATTACCACAAACATCTTTTTGACTTGCCCCTCCTTTTCTTTAAAAAAAAAAAAAAAATGTAGGTACTTACAATGGAATTGAATGGAGGCCAATTTTTGAACGTTAAAGCCTCATAAATGACATAAACAGCATGTGTAAACATGATTTTAGTGTGATCAAAGCACTTACTAAACTGTTCTGTGTAAAGTTCAGGGCTCCAGACTAAAGAATGACAAAGCTATATAATAATATATAGCTAAATAAAAATAAGTACTGTAAGTTTAGCATCAGTCAATGTCTGACATTTAAAGAATAAATTCAAATAAAATAAACGGCTAAATAAACATCAGTTGTCAAGTCAAGAGATAAGATTCTCTGATGTTTACCTTTCAGACTGCTACATTACTGACTGCACAGACAAACTATAGCTGGCGAACAGAAAAGAGATGTGAACATGAGTGACATGGTTGACAGGGACAGGGTTAACGTTATATTAGTTATATTGAAAAGGGAAAATTATGGGGTCATTGTTTATTAACTTTCCAGTATGTATTTCACAAACTAGTAAGCAACTTACCACGAATACTGGTCTGCAGAACAGTAAACAATGGAGTCGGAGCGCGCTCTGCTGGACAAACTACTTTATGACGCCAAATCTTAATCAACCCAAGCGTTGTTTTCTGCATTATATGTTCTTAAAAAAAAAGATTTAATATCTGTTCATATCGGAAAACTTATACACTGATACGATATATCTGTGAAAGGATAATATCAGCCGATAGATGCATTCACTTCATTGTAAGTACCTCGATATTTGCTTTTTTTTTTTTTTTCTTTAAGAAAAGTATGGATGAGTACACTTTTTTTTTTTTTTGTAATCAATATAATGCCACAAATGCGGTTGAATTAGCTGAACTTGTATGGAACCCAGACTATTAACATATATATTTTTACCTCCCAAACCAAGGTGCATTTATTATTCTTTCTGGAACCCTCATCATCAGACCCTTCAGGCTCTGGCAGAAATAGAAAAAGTCAAAGGTAACTCCTAATAATATCACATACATGGCTGATTATATGTCTGCACATTAAGAGCTCTCCTTCAGTCTCCTCTTACCATCTCTCTTTGAATTTTGCTCATCCCATTTGATCCTATTCAGCATCAGCCGCTTAAACTTCTTCTGTGCTTTGGGTCCTATGGGGAATGGAGTGGATGTTTAAAGACAATTAATAACAATCATCTGTGAAGAAATAAATGAATCCTTGCTTTAAACACTCAATCACTCACCTCCCTCCACTACTACGATGTTGACATCTTTGTGTAGCACCACTGTACCGGTAAGGTACAACTGGTTTGCGTTGGCCTCCACCTTAAATTTCTTGGCTGGGTTATGCAGATTTCGGATCCTAAAAGCAAAGCATAGGAACTACATGGGTAAACAAAACACTAGGACAAACAAGATGACACAGCATAAAATGCCTCCATTTGTGAATGAGACATAGCTGACCATGGTATCTGTATATAGTTTACTTATGTTGTCTATTTATAAATTTTTTGGAGGGTTTTATCTTGCCACAATTCATTCAGGTGAATCTCCATTTTATTTTTTTTACAGTGGGGGTGGAAGAAAACGTCTACAATTGATCAATTAGTCTGCAATTCATATTCATTCAATCTAAATTTCCCTTGTCAGAAATATTAGTTTTGCCAGTGGTTAAGATTTAAAAAATGTGGACTTTTGTGGCACAACACAAATTCAAAAGTTGTTTTTACAATCAAATTCAAACGGAAACGCCTGGTTGATGAGAGAGGTCAACAGAGAATGGACAGACTGGTTAGAACTGAAAAAGTTAACGTAAAAAAGGTAACTGATAATCACTCTGTACAATTGTGGCGCTGTTTTGGCGGCAAGAGGGGGGAACTATGCAATATTAGGCAGGTGGTTTTAATGTTGCGGAGGATCACACATACATATATATATATATATATATATACATACACACACACACACACACACACACACACACATACACCAACCACAGTTAGTTCCGGTCCTTGAATCTGATTGGATGTTCTAAACTAAAGTGTATCTGTAAGGAGTTACTGGCTTTATTTTTGAAATTACATATGTTAGCCAGCATGTAATATGAGCCAGTTGGTGACCTAAAGTGTATCCGTCATTGTTTACATAGAACTGCGCTCCGTGATCGCTCGTATTACTAATACATTACCAAAGCTAGGAAATAGCTTTAAATGGACAATTTCAGGATTAAGGTTCATGCTGAGAGACACAACAGACTGATTTATTACAGAAGTTTCCACATTGGATACATGCGGTTTAAAATGGCGGAGGACATCACTGTTTCTAAAGTGAATGACTCTTGCACACAGGCTACTGCGAATTAAAAAGAGGAATAACCCCGCTTGGACATCTATTTTCCACTGAGAAGGCTGACAGTATCTCTGATTGGGTGTGTCAACAGGTGATCGCACACGCGCGCGCGCTCCCCCCCCCCCCCACAAATTTATAATTTGCAAGATTGCAAGAATGACATCTTATGCAACCCCATATTAGCGCTATACAGATATGATTTCATAAATATCAAATTTTATCCTCAGCAGTCCAGCTATTTACACTTTTTTCAGTGGAGCACATTGTGGGTTTTCAGTCACCCATTAAGTCATGTAGTCAATTTTAGAATTTTAAAATTGTGATTTCAAGGCCTGGAAAAGTAATTTTTTACTTTTAAAAAGTTATTATTGATTCCAAGTAGCCTGTATTTACAGTACATGTATTTAATGTTTTCTTTCAAGTTATCTTTTGTGGAATAAACAACCTTAAGTAGTAACCCTTTTTCTTATTTAGGGAAGTATTAAAAGAATACTATAAATGCATTTTTTTTTTAAATGCAGAATTGAATCATTAATCAAATCGAATTGTTTTGAATTTGCAAAAATCGTTTTTGAATCAAATCAAAAACCTGTGAATCGTGAATCAAATCACTTTCAACCCAAAAATTCACCCCCCTAGCAGGGATCATCAAAATGTAATGCGAGATATGCAGTCCCACTCCAAAATGTATGAGGAGTGAATCCATTAGAAAAGAATGCTTATAAAACACATAGAACAGTGTACGCTCTGGTGTGCAAAGTGCATACTGCTGCACTGGCCTGCAGTGTTAATTTCACAGTTTTATTTCTTCATGTGATATTCATTCATTTTTGTCTGTTTTATTCTGATGAAAATTACATATAATTTTATATGTAATTATATATTTATTTGATGACATGCAAAACGGATAAAAAGTGCATAAAACTGTAACAGACCAAACTTTAATCAAATATTCAAACGTTTAGAAAACAAAAACAATTTCTAATGTAAACATGTATCAAACATAAATATACATACTGTCCTTGTGATAAATCTGAGTCCATGAAGTAATAATGTGTAGACTAAAGTATTAGCTAATTATTAGAAGTTTGCCTGCATTCTGAATTTTTCATGCTTAAGAAACATATAAAAAAAAAATTGTGAAAGGATATTACATGGCATGTTTCTTTCGGAAACAGCGTATTCACAACACAAATTACACATGTTCTGAATAGCACATCATTTGGGGCAGTGGTGGCTCAGCGGTTAAGGCTCTGGGTTACTGATCAGAAGGTCGTGGGTTCAAGCCCCAACACCACCAAGACACCACTGTTGGGCCCTTGAGCAAGGCCCTTGAACCTATCTGCTCCAGGGGCGCCGTATCATGGCTGACCCTGCACTCTGACCCCAGCTTAGCTGGGATATGTGAAAAATAAATAATTTCACCATGTATATGCAGAAATGTATGTATAATGTGTGACAATTGGTCAAATTAAATTAAATTTAGTTCCAGTTCACCTGTTCATTCACATTCGCAGATGTAAAATGTTGTTAAATTGCATATACAGCATGTGGTGGATATAGTGATTAAACTAATGTATAAATAGGATCTGTTTAAATTAGTATTTACCCCATTTTGAAGCGGTTCATTATGCAGGTGTTCAGGACGTTTAACTCACCTAGCTCAAGCGGAGAAATCCCTTACATACTGGATTAATGTATTAGATTAATCCATGTGTAATATCTTCTTCTACATACAGATTCTCAAGATGTTTCTTCTTCGGTTTATATAAATTGAAATGTTAATATCTTGCAGTATAATTTAGATCTTGTCATATTTTTGTCAACAGTATTCTTTAATTATCGTCATAATGTGCCTTTTTCATCTCATCTTCATTATCGTTTACAAAGTCAATCTACATCAATCTACACTCCAAACACCATAATGACCAGAGTATTGATAACTTTGCAAATTTATTAAAAAGAAATAACTGAAATATCACATTGATACAAGTATTCATACCCTTAACTCAGTACTGAATTGAATCACCTTAAGCAGCGATTACTGCCTCAAGGATTCTGTAATTCTTCTCTTCAGATCCTCTTAAGCGCTGCCAGGTTGGTTGGGGTCTGTCGGTCGACAGCCATTTTCAGGTCTCTCCAGAGATGTTCGATTGGGTTCAAGTCCGGACTCTGGCTGAGCCACTCAAGGACATTCACATAGTTGTCCCTAAGACACTCTTGCATTGTCTTGGCTGTGATCTTTGGGTCATTGTCCTGTTGGATTGTGAACCTTTGGCCGAGTCTGAGGTCCTGAGCACTCTGGACCAGGTTTTCTTTAAGGATATCGCTGTATTTTGCTGCATTCAGCTTTCTTTCAACCCTGACCCCCAGTCCCTGCCACTGAAAAAACCCCCGAAATTGCTCGAAATTGAGGCCAAACAGTTCATTCTTCTTTATCTGAGGAGAGGCTTCTGTCTGGCCACTCTGCTATAAAGCCCAGATCGGTGGAGTGTTTCAGTGATGGTTGTCCTTCTGCAAGTTTATTTCATCTCCACACATGATCTCTGGAGCTCAACCAGAGTGACCATCGGGTTCTTGGTCACCTCTCTTACAAAGGACCTTCTCCCCCAATTGCTCAGTTTGGCAGTGCGGCCAGCTCTAGGAAGAGTCCTGGTTGTTCCAATCTTCCATTTAAGAATTATGGAGCCCGATGTGCTCTTGTGAACTTTCAATGCAACCAAAACATTTCTGAAACCTTTCTCAGATCTGTGCCTTGACTTAATCCTGTCTCTGAGCTCTGCAGGCAGTTCCTTCGACCTCTTGGCTTGGTTTTTGCTCTATGCATTTTCAGCTGTGAGACCTTATATAGACAGGTGTGTGCCTTTCCAAATCATGTCCAATCAATTGAATTTGCTACAGGTGGACTCCAATCTAAGTGTAGAATCATCTCAAAGATGATCCAGAGAAATAGGATACACCTATAGTGTCATAGCAAAGGGTCTGAATACTTGACAATGTGATATTTCAGTTTTTTCTTTTTAATAAATTTGCAAAGTTATCAAAACTCTGGTTTTTACCTTGTCATTATGGGGTATGGAGTGTAGATTGATGTGAAAAAAAAAAAATTATAATAATTTGAAGCATTTAAGCATAAGGCTGCAACAAACTCTGAAAAAAAAATGAATGGGTCTGAATACTTTATGAATGCACTGTATATAGGGGGCAGTGGTGGCTCAGCGGTTGAGGCTCAGGGTTACTGACCAGAAGGTCGGGGGTTCAAGCCCCAGCACCAACAAGATGCCACTGTTGGGCCCTTGAGCAAGGCCCTTAACCCTATCTGCTCCAGGGGCGCCGTATCATGGCTGACCCTGCACTCTGACCCCAGCTTAGCTGGGATATGTGAAAACAAATAAATTTCACTGTATATATGCAAAAAAACTGTGTGTATAATGTGTGACCAAAATAAAGGATTCTATGGATTCTATTCTATTATAGGCTGCGTTTGAGTAAGTTAACCAACCCAAGTAAACCGATTTTCATCTCTTTCTGCTCCCTGCAGCTCAAATGAAGAAAACAATCCCTCTAAAATCTACGATTGGTTTATTTGAATCAATTCCTTCTAAAAACAAAATGTGTTCTTAAAACATTGCTTGTGCTTTGTTAATATCTTGTAGTATAATGTTACTCGTCATATTTTCATCAACAGTATGCTTTCATTAAAATTGTTTAATTATTGTCATGATGCGTCTTTTTCACCTCATCTTTTTGGCAGCAATTTCGTTGTCAAGATCAACACTGTAACTTTAGTTTAACCCATTATGAATTCAGATTGCAGAGCTTTAAAAAAAAAATGTATGCATGATTAGTCATACTTTTTACCTGTAAACAGTGATGTGAACCCCGTGACTTAAATCCTCCTTGAGTTTCTTGACCTTCTTCTCTTTCCTTTGTTCTGATGTGAGTTTACGCGCTGCATTCGCCTCCTCGTGTGCCCTGAACACACAAAGTGGGAAACATCAGTTTCATCAGACAGCCACACGCGTGAATATTGTTAATGTCCAAGACAAGTGTTGGGTTGAATAAAATAGTGGCTTTTTTATCCTCTTTGTTTGTGTGTGTGTGTGTGGGGACTCACTTCTGTCTCTTGGCCATTTGTGCTCTAACATGAGCCTCTACTTTAGTGGGGTCCTGCACAGCCTCCGTCCCCAAAACCCTCATCAGATTAGAGATACGTACTGTAGAGAAAAAAATTATACATCATATTCCAAAGAAACAGGATTTATTATCATAAATAGATAACTGCAAACACAAGTCCAAATATTGATAAATGCCACAAGCAATTTAATGTGATACTAATATTGTATTCTTTGTTTTTAAATATGTGTCTAGCAGGTTCTGCTTGGTGCCATACCTTTGGGTTCAGGTGGAGGCATGAGGCCCAATCGGACCTTCTCCTGCAGTTCTTTCTGGCCTTCCCTGCGAGTCTGTCTCCTCAACTTCTTCTGTTCCTTCTTAGTCAGATATACACCCAGGGTCACTGGCATATCTGCATCAACTGAGAGAAGCAGATAGACGGAGTGAATAAAGACACATAGTTAATCAATGAAGAAACTTGAGTTTTAAATGTTCAAACCAACTGAATATTGCCTTTCTGTAAATCATTGAGCTCATTGATTATGTGCATGTGTTAATACCTGGAGGGGCCATCTGAATGGGGTGCTCAACCAGATTAGTGACTCCATGCATCTCGATCCCATCCAAATTAGTATTTGCAGATCTGATATGCAAGAAACAAAAGCAAAAAAACAGAAGAATTAAACAAAAATCTATAGTAAAACAAAAATAAATATAAAGATGTTAAATATATCAATGCGTTACTTGACCCAAAATGTTTAATGATAATCGATCACGTTTTGTGAGGACCTGACAGATGTTGTTATTGGATGAAAATCTTGCCCTCAATTCTCATTAGCTCTTCTTCATATTCAAACTTGCCAAAACTCACACATCTTTACTTTTGCAACTTTATCAAACAAAACTATCTTTAGTTTTTAGAAACTTTGAATTTAATACACAAGTAGGGATCCACCAATAAGGAATTTCTGGGCCGACACAATTATTTATAGAGATTATAATTATTCATGGTCGATAACAATAATCGCTAATTTATAGCTCATTGTGGCCGATACAGATCATTCATAGCTCATTGAGGCCGATACAGATCATTCATAGCTCATTGAGGCCGATACAGATCATTCATAGCTCATTGAGGCCGATACAGATCATTCATAGCTCATTGAGGCCGATACAGATCATTCATAGCTCATTGAGGCCGATACAGATCATTCATAGCTCATTGTGGCCGATACAGATCATTCATAGCTCATTGTGGCCGATACAGATCATTCATAGCTCATTGTGGCGATACAGATCATTCATAGCTCATTGAGGCCGATACAGATCATTCATAGCTCATTGAGGCCGATACAGATCATTCATAGCTCATTGTGGCGATACAGATCATTCATAGCTCATTGAGGCGATACAGATCATTCATAGCTCATTGAGGCCGATACAGATCATTCATAGCTCATTGAGGCCGATACAGATCATTCATAGCTCATTGAGGCCGATACAGATCATTCATAACTCATTGAGGCCGATACAGATCATTCATAGCTCATTGTGGCCGATACAGATCATTCATAGCTCATTGAGGCCGATACAGATCATTCATAGCTCATTGAGGCCGATACAGATCATTCATAGCTCATTGTGGCCGATACAGATCATTCATAGCTCATTGAGGCCGATACAGATCATTCATAGCTCATTGAGGCCGATACAGATCATTCATAGCTCATTGAGGCCGATACAGATCATTCATAGCTCATTGAGGCCGATACAGATCATTCATAGCTCATTGTGGCCGATACAGATCATTTATAGCTCACTGAGGCCGATACAGATCATTCATAGCTCATTGTGGCCGATACACATCATTCATAACTCATTGTGGCCGAAACAGATCATTCATAGCTCATTGAGGCCGATACAGATCATTCATAGCTCATTGAGGCCGATACAGATCATTCATAACTCATTGAGGCCGATACAGATCATTCATAGCTCATTGTGGCCGATACAGATCATTCATAGCTCATTGTGGCCGATACTATGTTTCATAGCTCATTTTGGCAAAAAACAATAACCAATAATTCATAGCCCATTTTGGCCAAAAACAATAGCTGATAATTCATAGCCCATTATGGCGATACCAGTAATTGATCATTCATAGCTCTTTGTGGCCGATATGATAACTGATAATTCTTAGCTCATCGTGGCTGCTACGATCATTCATATCATAAGCTCACTGTGGACAATATGATATTTCATAGCTCATTGATAATTCATAGCTCACAACACTGTGTGTGTACGAAGCCAGTCAGAGATTCTCAGCGGCAAGTAAACCGTACCAAATTATCAGAAAAAATTATATCAGTGCAATAATATTTTGATTTTCCTGGTTATTGGCCAATATATCGGCTGCCTATATATTGTGCATCCCTAGTCATGTGGATTACTTTAATGGCACTTTTAAGAGCTTGACAGACTCTAGTGACTGTATGCTTTCATTGTATGGGAAAGAGCAGCCTGGATTCTCCAGAATATCTCCTTTCTTGATGAAAGAATACAATACGAGTTTGGAATGATACAAGGGTAAGAAATAGACTATTTTCTTTTAGGTGAACAACCCTTTAAATAAATGTTTCTCTTTTTGAACATTTCACTTGCAGATTTGAGGGCTGTGGTTTCTTACAGGTCTATGTTGGAAGGCAGGATATAGGAGTCCCACCACTCTATATGAGGAATCTCCCTCTCTCCTAGCTCCTTCTTAGGTGCAATAAGAGCCAGTTTAGTGGAGGCCTGAATGCCTGTCTTCTTAGCAGCCTGAGCGATCTCCATCTGTAGCTTCTCCAGCAGAGACTGAAGAACAGAAAGACGAACCACATTAAATAAAATAAAAATGGCATTTATCAGTTGTTAGTGTCGCAAGCTGTAACATCTGCTGTTGCTCACCTTGGTGCGTATGCGTTGAGCGATCTTCTCAAAGCGGCCCTGTTCATAGAATCTGAAATCTTTTTTGGCTCTCTGTGCCGGAGCAAGGGGTACACGTGGGTCAAAATAAGACGTGGATTCCAGATCATCGCTTGGCTTTTCCTTTAACTGCTGTCGAAATTGCTCCCTCTTTACTGCTCTGATGTTTGCTGGAGACAGAGGGGTAAACATTTGCATATGAAAATGCATTATGCTACAATAAATGTGTTCATTTTAATGCTGTATTGTGGTCATGTGACCTCATTATGTGCTTGTTTATTTGTAAAAAGTGTAAAATCAGTTACATACACACACACACACACACAAACATATAAAAATGAGAGTGAAATTCATTCAAATAATGAGACATTACAAAAATGCCTAAATCCCTTCTAGTTCATTGATCGCACTTTAAATGGAAGGTAAAGTCAAAAGCATCCAGGTATTTTTTGCAAACAGTAGACATGTGTACTGTGCACACTGTACATACTATATACTGCAGAAATACTATAGTATGCTACTGACAACAGAGAGATGCATTACCTTTTAGAGTGGGCATACGATGTGTGAGCTCAATTTCTTTGCCACTGGCGTCAACGGTTCGTCCAAGCTCATCTAAAATGAGGGGTGTTGGTTTTGTAATCTCACGAGGCTCCACTTTACTGTGAGAATATTTGAGAAAACTTTAAATTCATAATTAATTTTCACCTCAGCATTAAAGCACATAACAAAAATATTAAAAAAATAATACAGGAATACATGATGCACATCCCCAATATTTTTACTCACGGTGGTGCGATACCCATGGCGTGTAGGTTGGCCAAGGCCACCAGGTTATGTGGCCCTGTGTTGTTCAAAGCACCTAGAATCCCTGGTTTTGTGGATAGGGTGGACTGGATCTTGGCCTGTAGTTCAGCTGCCTTCCGGGCCTTCTCTATAGCATCATTCATGAAGTTAGCTGCCTGAGAGGGTGCGATAGATTGGGTTGATCCCACCGATGGGACGCTACGTGTAGAACTGGGGTCTGTCTGAGGGGAAAACTCCGGAAGTTTAGGCTATGAAAGGAAAAAAGGGGGAAAGCTTTTGTATCCGTTTTTTAACCTTAGACAACAATGGCTGACAATGAGTTGTTCCGTTCCAACAAAATGGAAACATTTGATTATTATTAATGAACAAAGGCCCCAGCACATTCACAGCTAAGTGCTTGTTATAATAAGTTTGAAAGAGCTGAGCAACGACGTATGGTTTGCAAAAAAAGACACCTGACACGCCGCTGAGGAAGGCGTTTAGAGCAGCATTTCAATACGAGGACAGTTAAGACTACATGCAAAACATCAACTAATATGACATTAAAATGTGTTAACAATGACATCACGCCTCATTCTAGGAGTAGAATTCACACAAGATCAATAAAAGAAGCTCCATTATCCACTCAATGATGATGTAAAGTAATACTATATACAGTCTGGTAAAAAGCTGTTTTAGAAACACTTAATTTGGGCATCAAATGTCAGCTGGGCATTAAAAATAACACCAAGGTTCCGCAACTGAGAAAATGGGGATACCAAATTGTAATCAACTGACAGTTTAAAGTGATTATGTTTATGTATGTCTGTCGGCATACCATTAAGTAAAACCTCAGGTTTTGAATCATTCAATTTGAGAAAGTTATCAAGAATCCAGATTTTTGATTCATTCAAGCAATTAGAAAGGACTGTAGGGGTGGATTTGAAATCAGGCTTTATGCTAATATAATTGTGTATAGTTATCATAGCAATGATACCCCAAAACATAATTCTTAATAATCTGGCTGAGGGGCAACATATATATGCTGAAAAGGGTAAGCCCTAAAACAGACCCTTGTGGGACACCCTGCTGTTCTAATGTATATTCAGATTCATAGTTCCTAAGACAGACAAACTGGAAACAATCCATAAGACAGAATCTGAACCAGTCAAGTACTATACCAGAGATACCCAAACACTCATGCAACCTTTCTAGAAGGATGGTGTGACAGACTGTCAAATGCAGCTCTAAGGTCTAACAAGACTAAAATGCTACAAGTCAGCAGCAACGAGAAGGTAATTTATGACCCTAACAAAAGCAGTCTCTGTACTGTGTCCTGATCGATATCCAGATTGAAGATGTTCCAGTAAAATATTTTACTGAATTAGGGACAAAAATAATTCAGTAGTTGAGCAGCAACAACCCGTTTGCAAGAAAGGGCAGATTGGCTATAGGCCTGTAGATTGACAAGTCTGCAGCATCACACCTAGGCTTTTTGGGGACTGGTGTGATAGCTGCTGTCTTAAGGGCCAAAGGGAGTAGCCCAGAATTCAGAGAATTATTCACGATTGAAGAAGTGAAATGTGGACTAATAAATATTAAATAGTCCTTAACTCTTTCCCCGCCAGTGTTTTTAAAAAAAGTTGCCAGCCACCGCCAGGTTTTTTGACGATTTTCGCTAAATTTTAATGGCCCGCAGAATATTTTCTTCCATGACTATATGAAGATGCTATATATCAAAATAAAGATCTGAGCCTCTGCTTTTAGGCAAAAAAAACGATTTTATTTTATCTTCATTTGTTCTTTTTTTATTGCCACTTGAACAGAGGTAGTTTTGTCAAAAACAACATTTGACAAAAAGCTGAGAAAAAGGCATTTTTATCAAACAAGTGCTTTAGTATTAGTATGGTGTTCCACTTCACGTTTGAGACGATCGCAGTCTGTTTCTTTGATCAAAGAGTTGCGTACTCTTTCAAAACATGCGCGCGCGTCTTCCTTACCGTATACCACCTAAAACACGGATACCCGGAAAATTCTGTGTTTGGCGGGGAAGCGTTTTTTCATAAAACCCGGAAAATTCCGTGTTTGGCGGGGAAAGAGTTAAGGACAGTTGTTGGCAGAGGGTCAAGAACGCATGAAGATGAACTCATGGTCATTACTAATTTTGAAATAACATCTATACTAACAGTAGTAAAACTAGAAGACAGTGGAAGGTGAATTGATAAGATAGGTCTCAACAGGTAGACAGGAAAGATAGATATACAATGTCACAATGACCTCATAAATGACGTCACACCTGTTCGTTCTTGGATTTCATAGGAAGTGTGGGAGTATCAGCCTTTTTTAACATGTCATTTAATGTTAACCCTGCTGTACATAGTATTATGTTATAATGTTTGTATAAATGAGTTCTAATTAGGGCTGTCGATTTAACATGTTAATTCAGTGCGATTAATTCTATAAAAAATAAGGCGTAAAACATTTACGCAATTATGTTCCCCTTGACCGTAATAAGGAATAATCGTTCATTGTCTTAATTGGCCCTTTCTTCAAGTTACACATTTGCACATAAGTAAATGCACTGAACCAAAGGCAGTCATTATCTATGTTTCAATCCAAGAATAATTTTTTGAAAAAAAGTTTGTGCATCAAAATAAAGCTGATGGAAACGCAAATTATCGCTAAACTTTCACAAGTGTCGACACAATATTTTTCCATTTAACTCAAGCGCATAAACTTCATGTCAATACTTCAAATGTCATGAAGAACTGGTTTGGAATTGTTTTTTCTTTTCTTTTTTTCAAGAACATTAACACAAAAATGTAGTGTCACATGACAGAAGTTACCCCAATCATTAGCCTGTGTTAATCATGACGATGGTATACATTGTAGAATATGAACGGAAAATCATGAACTCATTAATTCTGAATGCAATGCACACATTCTTGCAAGGGTCCTAAAACCCCCACACACTGTTACTCTCCCCACACCCCCCTCCTTAGATGAGAAAGGAATGTGAGATTTTCTTAGACACACACGTTCCTTTCATTTAAAACCCAGAAATGGCTTATTTTTAAGGAAATATGTTTTATTCCCGTATGCTTGGGTATTTCTGCTGTTATATCAAACTAGTTAAGATTGTTTAGTTGTGTAGTTAAACTCTGAGGGCTTATATAAAGAATCTAAGAGTATATATTCACTTTTAAGTGTACCAAATACAAGTTTCTTGGTATCAAATTAAACCTTACGACTCGCCCTAGCTGAATATATATATATAAGGTTACATTAAAATGTATTCTGCTATGTTTTACCATCTTTTGAGAGATTCAAACCACATCCAGGACCCTGTTGTAAATTAGGCAAATGACCAGCCTTGACAAGACAAAGGGAACCTTCTCGCGCCAAAACTGAGGAGCCTCATTGGGTCATTCCTCCCAAAGGAGGCGTGACCTCCCTACCTTAAAAGTCAGGATCTGGTGTGGAATCGCTCTCTTACTCTCTTTCTCCTCTCTTTGTCCTCTCTTGCTCTCTTGCTTTCTCTTCTGAACCTCTGCAAGTTTTCTTCAACTTCTCTTCAAAATCTCGTCAGACATGTCTTGTTTTATTTGCCGTTTATCTCAGTCTGTTTCTTGTCTTCGGACAAAGCTCAACACTCTACGTTTTTGGAGCAGTCCGATATCCTCAGGACTAATGGTTGAAACTGAGAGAGAGTCCTTTCACCCGAAGATGCTTTGAACTTCCCGCGAGCGATCCACGCTCGAGAAGCACCAAGAAGAAATCCTCCATCTCACGGACGCAACGAGGACATTCACGCACACACGCACGCAGTCTTGTTCAGCGACACAAAGGTCCATTTTGCAAGTATTATTCCATCTAAATTCAAATGCGTTAGAGTGTGTAATTCCCTTGCTGCCTCTTAAGGTTTAACTGTTGTAACAAGTTTGCTATCCCTGTAATCTCTTTATTTTCCTTACTGTTTTACTTTGTTCTGTGTTAAATGTTTGTTGATAAATGTGTTCTACGTTTGTTAAGTTTGTGATATATCCTAGTTCCTGGTATTAAACCCAATTATACGCTTGATTGTCTGTGTTTGTTGGTCATAAAGCAAAGCCTCTTTAATGTGCGATCTAAAGCTACGAGCTGATATTATCAAAGTAAGTTAACGTGCTTTGATTAAGTAGGCTTATACTAAGAATAAACCTTCTGGAGGATCGATCAAGAGTATCGAGCAAAGTGGCTCGGTGGACGAACTGGTTGGTTGCGGTACGGGTTAATTCCATTAAGGTGTTCTGAAAATTTATACAGCTTGTCTGCATATGATGTATATTCCTAATTAATTATAATTCGTTGTGTTTAATTATCTATATATATATATCTGAAGCAGACTTTTGGGCTATATAACCCCTGTTTTGGGGCAATTTAGAATGTATTGTTATCTGGTTCAAACCGTATGATTAATCATTGATTACAATCATTAACATTAATTGTACAGTCCCCAAACCTGAACCAAGAAACCCTACAACATACATGAAAGCCAATTTATTGTATGTGATGAGGGATCAATCTTAACGACATAACACAGATCTGATGCTGCAAACATGACATCCAGGAGTGCCAACACAAATATCTTGTATCATGCACATCGACAGATGCACAGAGAACAAATTAATGGCCACCGTTTACGATTAATTTATTAGCGGTAGCCATCCATTCATTTATTAAAGTTTCTTTTCCACACCATTCAAAATAAGACACAGCAGTCATGGAATTAGCCCACAAAAAAAAAAAAAATGGATGCCAAGTCATGACCAGAACAGTCTAATTATCCTTTATTAAAATTTGCATGTCTACAATTATACTAATTGACTTCAGCACTGCAGAGTGATTAAGCATCATATACACTTCTCCACAACTGACAAAGCATATTTATCATATTCTGAACGTTAGTTACACGTAACTGTGGTTCAGTTTCATTCCTACTGAGCGCCAGTGTAAACTCTACTTGATAATAGCAGCACCCGCCAGATAGGTCGAGAGAATATACCAACAGAGTCACGTAGTGACGTATGCTGAGCCCTGGGGGTTATAAACCACAGTCGCTCAGATCTCTGCCTCTTTCGCTTTCTCGCCTGGTTGAGATAGGTTGTTTTGGTTAAGTGATATATTGCGCTATCAAGTGCAGCTTACAAGAGCAGCGAGATATCGTCCTCACAAGCTGTGTCAGTGCGCATCTACGCCATTTCAACGGATTTGAAGTGTTTTAGCCGCGTTTTGGTGAGTTTCATTCCTTTTCGTCTGTAACACTCTGTGCTTCTCAGTGCTATCCGATTCTGAACTGTTGATCATGTCTACAGCTCAGAAATGTAATAATAATAATTTTCGCAAACCAAACTTTGACTCTCAACAAACCGTGAAAGGATGTTGTGCTGAACTTTTTCACCACTATACAACTCAATTACTGGTGAGTGAAATCTAAATGTTTACCAGCCTGTGGCTAATCACAGACATTTTTAGTTGTATAGCACAAAATTTGTTAGCAAATGCAAGTCATTTTCTTGCAGTGTAGATGGTTGCTGCATGGAGCTAAAGATCAATCATGGGATTTAAAAACAAATGAAGATTGCGATTGAAAATTCTATACCTTTACCCAGCCCTAGTTTTTTATTATTTGGAAAAAGTTAGATGCAAGTAATGGCACAAAAATTACACACTGATTCTTTAACTTAAGACAAAAATCATGAGATTAATCATAAACATTTACTATTAATCTGAATTTAAATATAAACCAAATGAAAGTTATTTTATGGTCCCCTAAAGCTTAAGGCACAACAGGGCAGTCAACGTAGAGTGGGAGGATTGGGGTATATCTCTTACCTGTACAATGGGAGCTGGAGCCACAAAACTCAACTGTTTCTTCCTCTCCTCAATCTGCCGTGTGGCTGCTTCCATCATCTGCTTGATCTGAGGATAGAGTACCACACACAGAATGAACTCAGTTCAAATATTCAAAAATAAGAAATAATAAACATGTGATTAGTAGTTTGTGAACTTTCACACTTGCGCATAAGTCAAGTGGTTTTTATTGTCGTGCAACCATATACAGTTAGTACAGTACACAGTGAAATGAGACAACGTTCCTCCAGGAACGTCAGCAATAACGGTTTCAGACAAACTTATTTCTAGTTGGGTGAAATGTTCAGTTTTTCATTTGTACCTTACCAAATAACTAAATTCAACTCTTCTCTTTGTCTGCTAGTTCTCAATGCATAAAAAAACTAGATAAAGTGAGACTGTATGTGTTGCTAACAGTTGCCTCTGTCTAACTTTCTTGATGTGTGTGTTTGTGGGCAAACCTCAACGGACATGTTGGAGAAAGAAATTGTCATTGGCTATTTCATTTTTGTTTTTATTTGCCAGAATTTGACATCTAAGCATAATGCAACTGAAAACTAAAAAAAGATCTTAAAAAAAAAACAAGGGGGAATCATATTATCTACTATATAAACACATAAAAAGGAAACCTCGCTTTTTCAGGACACAGTATTTTAAAGATAACTTCAACTTCAATCCAAATAACTTTATTATAATACAGATCTTTATTGCAAAGGGTTTAAACAACGTTTTCCATGCTCGTTCAATGAACCATAAACCATGAATGAACATGCACCTGTGGAACGGTCGTTAGGACACTAACTGCTTACAGACGGTAGGCAATTAAGGTCATAGTTATAAAAACTTAAGACACTCTAGAGACACCAAAAGAAAGATGGCCAGGGTCCCTGCTCATCTGCATGAATGTGCC
Source organism: Xyrauchen texanus (assembly GCF_025860055.1). Taxonomy (NCBI): domain Eukaryota; kingdom Metazoa; phylum Chordata; class Actinopteri; order Cypriniformes; family Catostomidae; genus Xyrauchen; species Xyrauchen texanus. The sequence goes on along the minus strand of NC_068292.1, from coordinate 13,458,585 downwards.
TTAGGCATGCTGCATGGAGGCATGAGGACTGCAGATATGGCCAGGGCAATACATTCCAATGTCCATACGGTGGATGCCCAAGACAGCACTACAGGGAGAACAGCTGGTCGTACTCTGTGGCAGACCACGTATAACAACACCTGCACAGGATCGGTACATCCGAATATCACACCTGCAGGACAGGTCATGGAGGGCAACAACAATTTGGCAACAACAACTGCCCGAGTAACACCAGGAAAGCACAATCTCTCCATCAGTGCTCAGACTGTCCGCAATAGGCTGAGAGAGGTTGGACTGAGGGCTTGTAGGTCTGTAAGGCAGGTCCTTACCAGATATCACCGGCAACAACGTCGCCTAGGGCACTAACCCACTTTTGCTGGACCAGACAGGACTGGACAAAAGTGCTCTTCACTGACGGGTCATGGTTTTGCCTCCAGGGGTGATGGTCGGACTCGTATTTATCGTCGAAGGAATGAGCTGGATTTGGAGGTGGAGGGTATGTCATGGTCTGGGGAGGTGTGTCACAGCATCTTCGGACTGAGCTTGCTGTCATTTCAGGCAATCTCAACGCTATGCATTACAGGGAAGACATCCTCCTCCCTCATGTGGTACCCTTCCTGCAGGCCCATCCTGACATGACCCTCCAGCATGACAATGCCACCAGACATACTGCTCATTCTGTGCGTGATTTCCTTCAAGACAGGAATGTCAGTGTTCTGCCATGGCCAGCAAAGAGCCCGGATCTCAATCCCATTGAGCACATCCTGGTGCGGATCGGAGGGTGAGGGCTAGGGCCATTGCCCCCAGAATTGTCCGGGAACTTGCAAGTGCCTTGGTGGAAGAGTGGGGTAACATCTCACAGCAAGAACTGGCAAATCTTGCTGTGAGATGTTGCACTGCAGTAATTAATGCAGCTGGTGGCCACACCAGACACTGACTGTTACTTTTCATTTTGAATGTTGAATCTTGTTATGTTTATACAAATATTTACACATAATAACTTTGCTGAAAAAAGCCATTTAAAATGAGGAAATTTCTTTTTTGCTGATTGATATATATATATATATATATACATACACACACACACTCACCTAAAGGACTATTAGGAACACCATACTAATACTGTGTTTGACCCCCTTTCGCCTTCAGAACTGCCTTAATTCTACTTGGCATTGATTCAACAAGATGCTGAAAGCATTCTTTAGAAATGTTGGCCCATATTGATAGGATAGCATCTTGCAGTTGATGGAGATTTGTGGGATGCACATCCAGGGCACGAAGCTCCCGTTCCACCACATCCAAAAGATGCTCTATTGGGTTGAGATCTGGTGACTGTGGGGCCAATTTTAGTACAGTGAACTCATTGTCATGTTCAAGAAACCAATTTGAAATGATTCGAGCTTTGTGACATGGTGCATTATCCTGCTGGAAGTAGCCATCAGAGGATGGGTACATGGTGGCCATAAAGGGATGGACATGGTCAGAAACCATGCCCATGTCATTTAAACGATGCCCAATTGGCACTAAGGGGCCTAAAGTGTGCCAAGAAAACATCCCCCACACCATTACACCACCACCACCAGCCTGCACAGTGGTAACAAGGCATGATGGATCCATGTTCTCATTCTGTTTACACCAAATTCTGACTCTACCATCTGAATGTCTCAACAGAAATAGAGACTCATCAGACCAGGCAACATTTTTCCAGTCTTCAACTGTCCAATTTTGGTGAGCTCTTGCTAATTGTAGCCTCTTTTTCCTATTTGTAGTGGAGATGAGTGGTACCCGGTGGGGTCTTCTGCTGTTGTAGCCCATCCGCCTCAAGGTTGTGCGTGTTGTGGCTTCACAAATGCTTTGCTGCATACCTCGGTTGTAACGAGTGGTTATTTCAGGCAAAGTTGCTCTTCTATCAGCTTGAATCAGTCGGCCCATTCTCCTCTGACCTCTAGCATCAACAAGGCATTTTTGCCCACAGGACTGCCGCATACTGGATGTTTTTCCCATTTCACACCGTTCTTTGTAAACCCTAGAAATGGTTATACGTGAAAATCCCAGTAACTGAGCAGATTGTGAAATACTCAGACCAGCCCGTCTGGCACCAACAACCATGCCACCCTCAAAATTGCTTAAATCACCTTTCTTTCCCATTCTGATATTCAGTTTGGAGTTCAGGAGATCTTCTTGACCAGGACCACACCCCTAAATGCATTGAAGCAACTGCCATGTGATTGGTTGATTAGATAATTGCATTAATGAGAAATTGAACAGGTGGTCCTAATAATCCTTTAGGTGAGTGTATATATATAAAAATGTACACACACACACACTGTTCAGCCACAACATTAAAACCACCTGCCTAATACTGTGTAGGTGCCGCCAAAACATCACCAACCCGCATCTCATAACAGCATTATTACAGAGTGGTTATCGGAGTTATCGCAGACTTTGACTTAGTCTGGACATTCTCTGTTGACCTCTCTCATCAACAAGGCATTTCCATCCACAGAACTGCCACTCACTGGATGTTTTTTGTTTTTGGCACCATTCCGAGTACATTTTAGAGCAGAGGTCACCAACACGGTGCCCGCGGGCACCAGGTCGCCCCCAAAGACCACATGAGTCGCCCGCAGGCCTGTTCTAAAAATAGCACAACTCAGCTGCGTATAAAATTTTATTTTATTCTGTTGCTATTCATTTTTTTTTAATCACACTTGCATTTATATAGATTTAAAAAATGAAAACATCTTAAAAATATGTTTCTTATACATGAAGTTTAGATAAGTTTAGGTGAACTCTGGCGTACTCCAGTTCGGTCAGTATTGTGCGTGTGACAATACAGTGCTCGTGGAGAGTAGGCTAAGCTAGAGGGCACAGCGAAGATTGGCGCTGAGCGTAGTTTCTTACCCCAAAAACATGGCAGAAAAAGAAAGAAAACGTATCACTTTCACAACGAATGGGAGTCGGGAGTTCTTTTTACGACTGTGAAAGAAACCTGCGTGTGTCTTATATGCTTGAGGCGACTGTGGCAACAGCAAAGCGGCACAATGTGGAGAGACACTTTACTACTGAATCACAAAAACTACTAACTACCCACCGGGAGGCGACTACGGGCAGAAAAAGCCCTTGAGCTAAAGACAGCTTTGGGTAAGCAACAAGCTTTTTTCACAAGGCCGGCGAAAAAGTCACAAAAAGCAACCGAAGCCTCTTTTAGAGCTACACATTTCCTGATCAAGAAGGCGGCATTTTCAGACGGAGAAGTTGTCAAAGAAGCAATGATGATAATTGCTAACACTGTACTTAAAGACGAGAAATATGGAAGCGATGTAATCGCCACTCTCTCCGACGTTCAACTGGGGGCATCTACGATGGCTAGACGAGTGTCAGCTTTGTCCAGTAACTTGGTCGATCAGCTGGACCGGGATCTGGCGAGGTGCAGGTGGTTTAGCATCCAGTGCGACGAGTCCGTGGACAGCACAGCGCAGCTGATGGTTTTATCCGGATGGTGTTTGAAGATTTCTCCACAAGAGAAGAACTCCTGACACTACTGCCCATAAAGACAACTACGAGGGGAGTTTACATTATAACACAGTGAAGGAGTTTTTCCGTGCAGAAAAAGGTACCATTGGAAAAGCTGGTAGCGGTGACCACATATAGGGCTCCTGCTATGATTGGCCGACATGCAGGTTTCATCGCTCACTGTAAAGGTGACCCAGACTTCCCAAAATTTCTGCATTACCACTGCATCATTCACCAGCAGGCATTGTGTGCCAACGTGATCGGCTCTGGCTGGGCACGTGATGACTCCCGTTGTGAAAATCATAAACAATATCCGCTCCAAAGCAAAACAGCACAGGATTTTCAAAGTGCTATTGGAGGAGATGGCAGCTGAATATGGTGACCTGCTACTACACACAGAAATCAGATGGCTCAGCAAAGGACGAGTTTTACTTCGTTTTTTGTAACTTTTAGGTGAAATCAAAGAGTTCATGCAGTCCAAAGGCAAAGACGTCTCACTGCTAGAGGACACAGAGTGGACACTTGACCTTGCATTTTTGACGGACATTACTGGGAAACTAAACCAATTAAACTGCGAGCTGCAAGGTAAAGGCAAGACTGTTGTTAATATGATAAGTGCATTTAAAGCCAAAATGAACATTTTCTCTGTGGATTTACAGAGAAAAAAGGTGCTGCACTTTCCCTCTGTGCAGTCAGTGCTGAAAGACAATGCTTCTGCATCTGATACATTTGACAAAGTTGCAGACAAGTACTATGAAGTCATAAACAGACTTGGGCAAGAGTTTGAGAATAGGTTTTGTGACCTAGATCAGCTTGAGCCATGTGTATCATTCATTTCCAATCCTTTCATGAATGTGGACACAACAAGCTTTGCTGAGCAACTAAGTACAACGTTCAACTTGGATGCTGGACAGGTGGAGACTGAAATCATAACATTGCAAAATGACCTCCACCTCAAAGCCTACCAGGCTGCACCAAACCTTTGGTGCCTTGTTGACACAGAGAAGTACAGTGGTGTGTGTGTGTACAGCAGCTATGAAGGTTGCCAGCCTGTTTGGTTCTACCTATCTATGTGAATCAGCATTTTCTGACATGAACTTCATCAAGAACAAACACAGAACACGCCTCACTGATGCACATCTGAAAGAGTTACTCACAGTTGCAGTGTCAAGTTACACACCAGATTACAATACAATGGTAAACAGCATGCAATGCCAGTCTTCCCACTAACAAAGAAAATTATACCAGATGTCAGTGGCAACATGTCAGTGCCATGGCAAAGTTTAATTAAAATATTGAAGAATTGTTCAATTTAAAATGTGTGTTCATGACATGTAACAGTTATTATTTTATTAAAAATACAGCAGATTTGGTCATTAGTTCAAAATGTGACAAACTTTATTTAAGTTTTCTCACTACATTACAGACATTACAATGTACATAACTGATAACTTTTTGAAACATAGTGCAACATAGTTCATGATTTGTTTAAAAGGTTTGTCAGTGGCTAGTGAAAATGGGACATTTTTCCTAAGTAATGTAAGTGATCATCTGAACATTTTACAATTACTGAGATAAATAGAAATAAAGTGCTGAATATTGATATCTGTTTCCCACCTTGTAATTGTTGGTAATTATTGTGAGAAATCATTAACGTGATCAGAGTCTTTACATTATTAATAATGTATAAGGCAAACTAAGCAAATTTGTTATTTCAGAAGAGTGTATCAAACTGGTAGCCCTTCGTATGACTCAGTACCCATGAAGTAGCTCTCAGTATCAAAAAGGTTGGTGACCCCTGTTTTAGAGACTGTTGTGTGAGAAAATTGGTCTGGCACCAACAATCATCCATGCGATTATCTAATCAGCCAATCGTGTGGCAGAAGTGCAGTGCATAAAATCATGCAGATATGGGTCAGGAGCTGCAGTTAATGTTCACAAAAACCATCAAAATGGGGAAAACAAATTTGATCTCAGGGATTTGGATCCGAGACATGATTGTTGGTGCTAGATGGGCTGGTTTGATTATTTCTGTAACTGCTGATCTCCTCGGATTTCCACACACAAGTCTCTAGAATTTACTCAGAATGGTGCCAAAAACAAATTTAGCTTAGGTGCATCCCATTTCTCTGAATCATCTTTAAGATGTTTCTACACTTTTGATTGGAGTCCTCCTGTGGCAAATTCAATTGATTGGACATGATTTGGAAAGGCACACACCTGTCTATATAAGGTCTCACAGCTGAAAATGCAAAGAGCAATAAGCAAGCCAAGAGGTCGAAGGAACTGCCTGCAGAGCTCACAGACAGGATTGTGTCAAGGCACAGATCTGAGAAAGGCTACAAAATGTTTTTGGCTGCATTAAAGGTTCACAAGAGCACAGTAGGCTCCATAATTCTTAAATGGAAATTTGGAATGACCAGGACTCTTCCTAGACCTGAGCAATCAGGGTAGAAGGGCCATGGTAAGAGAGGTGACCAAGAACCTGATGGTCACTCTGGTTGAGCTCCAGAGATCATGTGTAGAGATGAGAGAAGCTTGCATAAGGACGACCGTCACTGCAACACTCCACCGATCTGGGCTTTATAGCAGAGTGGCCAGACAGAAGCCTCTCCTCAGTTCAAGAAACAAAAGAGCACCTAAAAGACTCTCAGACTGTGAGAAACAAAATTCCCTGGTCTGATGAAATGAAGAATGAACAGTTTGGTCTCAACTCCAAGCATCATGTCTGGAGGAAACCAGGCACCACCCATCACCTGCGCAATACCATCCCAACGTGAAGCATGGTGGTGGTAGCATCATTCTGAGAGGGTGCTTTTCAGTGGCAGGGACTGGGGAACTGGTCAGAGTAGAAGGAAAGCTGAATGCAGCAAAATACAGAGACATCCTTAAAGAAAATCTGATCCAGAGTGCTCAGGACCTCAGACTCGGCCGAAGGTTCACAATCCAACAGGACAATGACCCAAAGATCACAGCCAAGACAATGCAAGAGTGTCTTATGGACAACTCTGTGAATGTCCTTGAGTGGCTCATCCAGAGTCCAGACTTGAACCCAATCGAACATCTCTGGAGAGACCTGAAAATGGCTGTCGACCGACAGACCCCAACCAACCTGGCAGCGCTTAAGAGGATCTGCAGAGAAGAATTACAGAAAATCCCCAAATCCAGGTGTGCAAAGCTCATCACATCATACCCAAAAAGACTTCAGGCTGTAATCGCTGCCAAAGGTGATTCAATGTAATGAATACTTATGTGATATTAAATTTTTTTCTTTTTAATAAATTTGCAAAGTTATCAAAAATCTGTTTTTGCTTTTTCATTATGGGGTATAGAGTGTAGATTCATGTGAAAAAAATAAAAATTAATCATTTTAGTACAAGGCTGCAACATAGCCAAATATGAAAAAAATTAAGGGGTCTGAATACTTTCTGAATGCACTGTATACCATGACAAATCTGGACCTTCAGGGCGTACTCACAACACACTGTAAAAGATGACTGAATCTAAATGGCTGCTTTTCAGTAAGGATCAAGGCGCTCAAATTCTTCTTCGCCACTACACAACTCAAGCTCTGGCGAGTAAAGTCTGAATATTTACTCACCAGTGGCTAATAAAATACATATTTTTGCAGCATATGCAAGTGATTTACTTGCTATATAGAGGGCTGGTGGGTTACCTGCATCTTGGTGAGCATGCCAGGGCTCTCTGTAGGGGGTGCAGGTATAACAGCTGGTTCCTCCACCTCCTCAAAGCGAGGAGCTCTCTTTTTCTTTGTGGCCGATTCAACACTCTCTCTTTCCTTCACTCCTTCCACCTCATCTCCAAACACATCCTAAACACAGGGAAAGATAGAAGAGAAAGACAAGACATACAAATTAGAGAAAGCCTGCTTTGCCTGAAAATAATAATAAAAAATGTATTCTAAATTCACCCCATATATTAAATGCCCCTGATTTCATGCATGCATGCTATTCTTATTTTTTTTTATTTGATTTTCCTTAACTTTCATCAAAATATAATACGTTACTCTGCCTCTGAAATGATTTTGCTGACGAAACCAAAGGCCATGTTGAAGGAGAGCATACAAATTATATGAATATAATATTATAATAATGAGGCATTTTATGATTGGTTGTGTGTTGCTAAACAACTTTGCTGAACACTCTAAAATCGCATTGTTTCACACTGTATAACGTTGTGCTAAATAGGGATCTGCCATGGTGGTTGACTAATCAGCTAGTTGTCCAACAACCTTGTCGATTAGTGGGGTTGACTACTAACATTCATATTTTTAGTGGTGGTGGTTGTTTTAATGGGAGAAGCAATTCTCAAATTAACGGGGAGACAATTTCTTGGAGTGTTACCATGTTGAAGTGCTGTTAGCATCTACACTCACCTAAAGGATTATTAGGAACACCATACTAATACTGTGTTTGATCCCCTTTCGCCTTCAGAACTGCCTTAATTCTACATGGCATTGATTCAACAAGGTGCTGAAAGCATTCTTTAGAAATGTTGGCCCATATTGATAGGATAGCATCTTGCAGTTGATGGAGATTTGTGGGATTCACATCCAGGGCACGAAGCTCCCGTTCCACCACATCCCAAAGATGCTCTATTGGGTTGAGATCTGGTGACTGTGGGGGCCATTTTAGTACAGTGAACTCATTGTCATGTTCAAGAAACCAATTTGAAATGATTCGAGCTTTGTGACATGGTGCATTATCCTGCTGGAAGTAGCCACCAGAGGATGGGTACATGGTGGCCATAAAGGGATGGACATGGTCAGAAACAATGCTCAAGTAGGCTGTGGCATTTAAACGATGCCCAATTGGCACTAAGGGGCCTAAAGTGTGCCAAGAAATCATCCCCCACACCATTACACCACCACCACCAGCCTGCACAGTGGTAACAAGGCATGATGGATCCATGTTCTCATTCTGTTTACGCCAAATTCTGACTCTACCATCTGAATGTCTCAACAGAAATCGAGACTCACCAGACCAGGCAACATTTTTCCAGTCTTCAACTGTCCAATTTTGGTGAGCTCTTGCTAATTTTAGCCTCTTTTTCCTATTTGTAGTGGAGATGAGTGGTACCCGGTGGGGTCTTCTGCTGTTGTAGCCCATCCGCCTCAAGGTTGTGCGTGTTGTGGCTTCATAAATGCTTTGCTGCATACCTCGGTGGTAACGAGTGGTTATTTCAGGCAAAGTTGCTCTTCTATCAGCTTGAATCAGTCGGCCCATTCTCCTCTGACCTCTAGCATCAACAAGGCATTTTCGCCCACAGGACTGCCGCATACTGGATGTTTTTCCCTTTTCACACCATTCTTTGTAAACCCTAGAAATGGTTGTGCGTGAAAATCCCAGTAACTGAGCAGATTGTGAAATACTCAGACCGGCCCGTCTGGCACCAACAACCATGCCACACTCAAAATTGCTTAAATCACCTTTCTTTCCCATTCTGACATTCAGTTTGGAGTTAAGGAGATTTTCTTGACCAGGACCACACCCCTAAATGCATTGAAGCAACTGCCATGTGATTGGTTGATTAGATAATTGCATTAATGAGAAATTGAACAAATGTTCCTAATAATCCTTTAGGTGAGTGTATATATCCATCTGAAACACTTCTGAACATGTGAACATAATAGTCTAATTATACACGATTATCCATAACACAGACTAATCGTTTTAAAAAAACTGACCGACTAGTCACTTATGAAAACTGGTAGTTTTACACATCCCTAGTGCTAACCCTGCTCTGAGGGGTTTGGGTACTAACCCCCTTTTATAATTACAAGTGTGAAATGTTGCTTTCCCTAGTGTTAAAAGCAGGGTTTTAAAAAGACAATAGCCCAAGGTTAAGAGCAATGTGAAAAGCTCTTACCTTCAGTTCTCGTTTGCGGTGCTTCTCCCCTGCTCCTTTACTGCTTCGAGAGTTTCTGCTCTCCTCCAGAGCCTCAAACAGACGCTCCACAAAGCTGCTTGCCGAATCATCAAGAAATGGCCTCAGCTGGTCTACAGGAAAGCAAGAGTTACTGCACAACATCATTGGAAAGAACCTCATGGAATTCTCACTCCTTTGTCCCAGTAAGCCAGGCATGTACAAACAGTTACATAACACTTACTCGGCCTCCAATACTGTGAACAATATACCACATAGCCGGAGCCACCATTTATAAATCAATGTGAGATCTTGGGTGAGGAGCATCATCTGCAATTGGCATAATTGACTGTTTCTTCTTCTATCTCCTCAGGCAATCACTTCTAAAATCAAATGACCAGGAGACTGCTACATCGGTACAGGGCAGCATTCCCGTACACAAGTGCACTTACCCGTGGTTTTTCTCTTGTCCAGGCCTTTTCCCACACAGTGTAATGCAGCAGTTACCACTGTGGGTTCAGAAAAGCCAAGGACCTTCTTGACTGTGCGCTCCACCCATGGCCTCAGCTCATCCACCTCTCTCTTGGGCAGAGACATGCTCTAAAAAAAACAGAGAAAAACATTTAAAGGGATGGTTCAGCCAAAAATGAAAATTATTTCATCATTTACTTACCCTCATGTCATACCAGATGTGTATGATTATCTTTCTTCTGCAGAACACACAGATTTTTAGAAGAATATTTCAGCTCTGTAGGTCCATGTAATTCAAGTGAATGCTGGCCAGAACACTGAAGCTCCAAAAAGGCAGCATAAAAGTAATCTACATGACTCCAGTGGATTAACCCATGTCTTCTAATGTGATCCAGTCAGTTTTAGATGAGAACAGAGCAAAATATAACTCCCATTTCACTGTACATCTAGCCATTGCAGTATCTAGCCTACACTTAAATTATGATCAAGAAGACTGCTGACAAGATTTTTAGTTAAAAAGGAGTAAAATTGGGGCCTGGGTAGCTCAGCGAGAAAAGACGCTGACTACCACCCCTGGAGTTACAACTTTGAATCCAGGGCATGCTGAGTGACTCCAGCCAGGTCTCCTATGCAATCAATTGGCCCAGTTGCTACGGTGGGTAGAGTCACATGGGGTAACCTCCTTGTGGCCACTATAATGTGATTCGCGACTCGGTGGGGCGAGTGGTGAGTTGTGTGTGGATACCGCAGAGAATGCCAGTCTCTGTGGTAACGCACTCAAAAACAATGTGATAAAATGCCTGAATTGACGGTTTCAGACGCGAGGCAACTAAGATTTGTCCTCTGCCACCCGGATTGAGGTGAGTCACTACACCACCATGAGGACCTAGAGTGCATTGGGAATTGGCCATTGCAAATTGAGGAGAAAATGAACACACAAAAAAAGAAAAAATAAGAGTACAATGTGAATCTTTTCTCACCCAAAACAGTTTGGTTCACTTCAGAAGACATTGATTAAACCACTGGAGTCATGAAGATTACTTGTATGATTACTTGTATGCTGAACTTTGGTCAAAGTTCAGACCAACATGTACTTGCATTGTGAGGACCTACAGAGCTGAAATATTCTTCTAAAAATCGTTATGTTCCGTGGAAGAAAAAAACTCATACACAGGGTGAATAGATTTGAGTATTTTCATTTCTGGGTGAACAGACCATATTTTTCGGTCACAGATCCATGGTGTTCTGTAAATGGTTCCAACATGCTTTAACAAGTAGTTTATCAATAAATAAATCAATATTTATCAATAAGTCTCTATAAAGACTTAAGACTTTATAATAATTCAAAGAGCAACAAAAAAAGGCGTTATTCTTTAGATGGCAATCCACTTACTAGCAGCATTTATTTACTAAACATGTAACCAGACTGCACACAATTTAGATCCAGCATCAGTTAAATAGTGTGCTATTAACTACAGTGCTCTGATCATAATGAACATGTGAGGTCAATACACTCTGACTCTTACAGAAATGTACCTTAATAACCATGAAGTTACGGTTACTACTGAAAATCAACATGTATATGTAATATGTACTTATATTTCAGATAACAGTGGTGATTATAACCAGTTACCACAGTTTTATTGTAGTAATACTAACTGTAGTGAGTACAGTAAATTTAGAGTAACTATGATCATATGTGGTTTCGGTACCTAACCAACCGATCCCAGGAAAAAATACACGTACCTCTCACTTTCTTCAGTTGTTTTGCAGCGACCTGCTAACTTCCTCCGCTATTATCCGACTCTCGTGTTATTTCTTCCGTTACAGCAAACGACGATGAGGAAAAATTAGCCACTCAATATTTAAATACGGAAAGAAAATGTTCTGAAATGTTTCTGGACCTTTCTGCTTGCACGGTGTTCGCTCAACGTTTTCATAATGGCGAGACGGAAACGGAAGTTACTTGTGAAGGTTTCCGCCGGAAAGCCAAACGATGCTGACTCACTGCTTCCACCTTTCGAGCTGGAGCGGAACAAGACACTTTCCGCTGTAGTTTTCAATATTTAATCTTGTTGATGCGTTGCAAATACACTATATTCAAAATTATTCTTTTGGACTGAAGCATAATGTACACATTTATTTAAAAAAGTATGTGTTTATATATATATATATATATATATATATATATATATATATATATATATATATATATATATATATATATATATATATATATATATATATATATATATATACAGGTCCTTCTCAAAAAATTAGCATATTGTGATAAAGTTCATTATTTTCCATAATGTAATGATAAAAATTAAACTTTCATATATTTTAGATTCATTGCACACCAACTGAAATATTTCAGGTCTTTTATTGTTTTAATACTGATGATTTTGGCATACAGCTCATGAAAACCCAAAATTTCTATCTCAAAAAATTAGCATATCATGAAAAGGGTCTCTAAACGAGCTATTAACCTAATCATCTGAATCAACTAATTAACTCTAAACACCTGCAAAAGATTCCTGAGGCTTTTAAAAACTCCCAGCCTGTTTCATTACTCAAAACCGCAATCATGGGTAAGACTGCCGACCCGACTGCTGTCCAGAAGGCCATCAATGACACCCTCAAGCAAGAGGGTAAGACACAGAAAGAAATTTCTGAACAAATAGGCTGTTCCCAGAGTGCTGTATCAAGGCACCTCAGTGGGAAGTCTGTGGGAAGGAAAAAGTGTAGCAAAAAACGCTGCACAACGAGAAGAGGTGACCGGACCCTGAGGAAGATTGTGGAGAAGGACCGATTCCAGACCTTGGGGGACCTGCGGAAGCAGTGGACTGAGTCTGGAGTAGAAACATCCAGAGCCACCGTGCACAGGCGTGTGCAGGAAATGGGCTACAGGTGCCGCATTCCCCAGGTCAAGCCACTTTTGAACCAGAAACAGTGGCAGAAGCGCCTGACCTGGGCTACAGAGAAGCAGCAATGGACTGTTGCTCAGTGGTCCAAAGTACTTTTTTGGGATGAAAGCAAATTTTGCATGTCATTCGGAAATCAAGGTGCCAGAGTCTGGAGGAAGACTGGGGAGAAGGAAATGCCAAAATGCCTGAAGTCCAGTGTCAAGTACCCACAGTCAGTGATGGTCTGGGGTGCCATGTCAGCTGCTGGTGTTGGTCCACTGTGTTTTATCAAGGGCAGGGTCAATGCAGCTAGCTATCAGGAGATTTTGGAGCACTTCATGCTTCCATCTGCTGAAAAGCTTTATGGAGATGAAGATTTCATTTTTCAGCACGACCTGGCACCTGCTCACAGTGCCAAAACCACTGGTAAATGGTTTACTGACCATGGTATTACTGTGCTCAATTGGCCTGCCAACTCTCCTGACCTGAACCCCACAGAGAATCTCTGGGATATTGTGCAGATAAAGTTGAGAGATGCAAGACCCAACACTCTGGATGAGCTTAAGCATCCGAAGCATCCTGGGCCTCCATAACACCTCAGCAGTGCCACAGGCTGATTGCCTCCATGCCACGCCGCATTGAAGCAGTCATTTCTGCAAAAGGATTCCCGACCAAGTCTTGAGTGCATAACTGAACATAATTATTTGAAGGTTGACTTTTTTTGTATTAAAAACACTTCTTTTATTGGTCGGATGAAATATGCTAATTTTTTGAGATAGGAATTTTGGGTTTTCATGAGCTGTATGCCAAAATCATCAGTATTAAAACAATAAAAGACCTGAAATATTTCAGTTGGTGTGCAATGAATCTATAATATATGAAAGTTTAATTTTTATCATTACATTATGGAAAATAATGAACTTTATCACAATATGCTAATTTTTTGAGAAGGACCTGTATATATATATATATATATATATATATATATATATATATATTATATTTTTTTTTTTTTTTTTTTCTGAATTGGTTAATGATGTTCTGAAACTCTTATGAAACTACATAATAAACTGCTTAAAATAATAATAATAATTATAATATTGCCAAAACAAAAGTTACTCCACTTCAAACATGAAATAAAATGGCCTGTTCATCATTATCATTTTAAAATAATTACACAAACACACACACATACATACACACACACACACACACACACACACACACACACACACATGTTAGTGCGGCTATCCTCATGATGCATCTCCACAGACATAATCATTTTTTTACTGTAGATTCAATCCCCTATCCCTCACAAATTGTTTCAAAAAAATTTAAAAGCATTGTTTAGTAAGTTTTTTAAGTGATTTGAATTATGGGGACAATAGAAATGACCCATAAACCACATTTATAACATTTTAGCTTTGTAACTACCAGTTTGTAACCTTGTTTCCTCATAACCCCCCACCCCCAACCACACACACTCACCATGTCTCTCTTTCTCAGTGATGTAGGTCATGTGAGTGCAGCAGTAGTACTATGAACAGCAGAGATGAGCCAGGAGCAAAACTCCCTATAGTCTGCCACATATTATGCTCCTCGTCCAGCATCCTTATCTTCCCCTCCTTTTTTCAACCACACGTTGCCACACTGCGGGAATGTTTCATAACATTATATGTTCCTTCACAACAGCAGAATCCCTATAGTAGCAACACATATCCACACCACTGCAGTCTTCAGAATAGTTCAATCTCTTTACATTCAGATTTACATTGATGCATTAGGCAGGCACTTTTATCCAAAGTGAGTCACAGTTCATTCAAGATATACATCTTCAGTACAACCATGGGAATCAAACTCATAAACTTGGTGTTCCAAGTGTCAAACACTGCCAGTTGAGCAACAGGAGCACTCTGTTAGGAGCAATCCTTTGGGGACATTTGGAATGTCCTCAATTGGAAAAATTATTCATACATATAATAAATAATGTTTTTGGTAACACTTTAATTTCCCCATTGTAAGTGGTCATGATGGGGTTCATTAATGACTAATAATTCATTTACAAATGCATTTTAAATCATTGATAAGTGTTTACAACATGCGTAAAAAGTGTAAGGTAAATTATTGAGGCATTTTAACTCGCACTTTGCAAATGCTTACAAACACTTACTCAACATAATAACCTAAGAAAATATGCCATAATGTAAAGTGGACACATATGAGGGAGTTGCCAAAATTAGAAACCTATGAACATGAATTTCAGTCTGGTTTGATGCTCGTTAGACTTTGTTATATGATATATGCTGTAAATGAGCATAAAGACCTGCAAGTGCTTTTGCAGAGGAATTTAGGTAACTACAATTATTTAGGTGACTTTTGGCATCAATGTAACATGAACAGTGACAACAAAAGTGAGTCAAAACATGATGTATTTAAAATAAAGCAGACTGTACCAAAATGTCATAAGCTCACCTTTTAATCTCACTATAATAATCTGTTTTTGGTGCAGCTACATACATCATGAATTAGGATATTTTATGGTTTCTGATTTATATACAGCATCTCACAAAAGTGAGTACACCCCTCACATTTTTGTAAATATTTGATTATATCTTTTCATGTGAAAACGTGAATAAATGACACTTTGCTACAATGTAAATTAGTGAGTGTACAGCTTGTATAACAGTGTAAATTTGCTGTCCCCTCAAAATAACTCAACACACAGCCATTAATGTCTAAACCGCTGGCAACAAAAGTGAGTACACCCCTAGGTGAAAATGTCCAAATTGGGCCCAATTAGCCATTTTTCCTCCCCAGTATCATGTGACTCGTTAGTGTTACAAGGTCTCAGGTGTGATTGGGGAGCAGGTGTGTTAAATTTGGTGTCATCGCTCTCACACTCCCTCAAACTGGTCACTGGAAGTTCAACATGGCATCTCATGGCAAAGAACTCTCTGAGGATCTGAAAAAAAGAATTGTTGCTCTACATAAAGATGGCCTAGGCTATAAGAAGATTGCCAAGACCCTGACACTGTGCTGCAGCACGGTGGCCAAGATCATACAGCGGTTTAACAGGACAGGTTCCACTCAGAACAGGCCTCGCCATGGTTGACCAAAGAAGTTGAGTGCACATGCTCAGCGTCATATCCAGAGGTTGTCTTTGGGAAATAGAGGTATGAGTACTGCCAGCATTGCTGCAGAGGTTGAAGGGGTGGGGGGGTCAGCCTGTCGGTGCTCAGACCCTACGCCGCACACTGCATCAAATTGGTCTGCATGGCTGTTTTCCCAGAAGGAAGCCTCTTCTAAAGATGATGCACAAGAAAGCCCGCAAACAGTTTGCTGAAGATAAGCAGACTAAGGACTTGGATTACTGGAACCATGTCCTGTGGTCTGATGAGACCAAGATAAACTTATTTGGTTCAGATGGCATCAAGCGTGTGTGGAGGAAACAAGGTGAGGAGTACAAAGACAAGTGTGTCTTGCCTACTGTCAAGCATGGTGGTGGGAGTGTCATGGTCTGGGGCTGCGTGAGTGCTGCCGGCATTGGGGAGCTACAGTTCATTGAGGGAACCATGAATGCCAACATGTACTGTGACATACTGAAGCAGAGCATGATCCCCTCTCTTCGGAGACTGGGCCACAGGGCAGTATTCCAGCATAATAATGACCCCAAACACACATCCAAGACGACTACTGCCTTGCTAAAGAAGATGAGGGTGAAGGTGATGGACTGGCCAAGCATGTATCCAGACCTAAACCCTATTGAGCATCTGTGGGGCATCCTCAAACGGAAGGAGGAGCACAAGGTCTCTAACATCTACCAGCTCTGTGATGTCATCATGGAGGAGTGGAAGAGGACTCCAGTAGCAACCTGTGAAGCTCTGGTGAACTCCATGCCCAAGAGGGTTAAAGCAGTGCTGGAAAATAATGGTGGCCACACAAAATATTTACACTTTGGGCCCAATTTGGACATTTTCACCTAGGGGTGTACTCACTTTTGTTGCCAGCGGTTTAGACATTAATGGCTGTGTGTTGAGTTATTTTGAGGGGACAGCAAATTTACACTGTTATACAAGCTGTACACTCACTACTTTACATTGTAGCAAAGTGTCATTTCTTCAGTGTTGTCACATGAAAAGACATAATCAAATATTTACAAAAATGTGAGGGGTGTACTCACTTTTGTGAGATACTGTATGTGTGAATAAGTGTATTTATGAAAGGGTTAGTTCACCCAAGAATGAAAATTCTCTTATCATTTACTCACCCTCCTGGCATCCCAGATGTGTATAACTTTCTATCTACAGCAGAACACAAATTAAGATTTTTAGAAGAATATTTTAGCTTTGTAGGTCTTCACAATGCAAGTAATTTTTTTTACTATAAATTCTCCTTCCTGCCCAGTAAGTGGCGATATGCACAAAGAAAGTGAGTCGCCAAAAACAAAAGTGAAAGTTGAGATTGATACATGTTTGCACGTGCACTTTATATAGGTATGTTCTTTAGTCTGTGTAGTCTCATGTGGTTCTGTGTTTGTTCTATGTTTTTTTATGTAGCACCATGGTCCTGGAGGAACTTTGTCTCGTTTCGCTGTGTACTGTACTAACTCTATATGGTTGAATGACAGTAAAAACCAATTGACTTGACTTGACTTGACTTGATAGTAAAAAAGTATTGATCTGTTTCTCACCCACATTTATCATATCGCTTCTTTAGACACGGATTAAACCACTGGAGTCATATGCGTTACTTTTATGCTGCCTTTATGGACTTTTTGGAACTTCAACATTTTGGTCACTATTCACTTGCATTGTGAGGACCTACAGTGCTGAAATATTCTTCTAAAAATCTTCATTTGTGTTTTGCTGGAGAAAGAAATTCATCTGGGATGCCAGGAGTAAATGATTAGAGCATTAAAATTTTGGGGTGAACTATTCCTTTAAGCACTTATAACATGTATGTTAAAATGCTTACTATTTAAATAGTATCACATCAAAATAGTCCTTTTTATTTATTTTGTTATGCCTGCATATCAATGACTTATAAAATGCATTTGTAAATAACTAATTAGTCATTAACGAACATGATAAAAAAATCTTAACAAAGAGAACATCAATGTTGAGTGCTTCCATGTTTTCCTTTAAAAATGCAAAAGTTTAAGTCTGTAGTAATTACTGTGCAATTGTTGTTTGGTATGTCCTCGTTTAGATAGCTTTGTGTGTGTGTGTGCATGCGCGTGTTCACATGTTCATGTATTGGCATCATTATGCATGTGCATATGTCAGTGTATGTTAGCGTGGCTTCTATTATATAACCAACATGGATCATTAAGATATTTTTCAAAATAGCACTCATTCAAGTGTAAACCCATTAAGTTATCCTGTGCCAAATAACCGACTATGAACCTCGTTCATTGACATTATCCTCCCATTCTGTTTTTAGCACTGTATAAAACCCTAATTGCTTTAAAATAAATGAGAATGAACGCGGTGTTAAATGTGTCAAGAATCTTGATGTAACAGTAGAGCAAAATTTAGCTACTGGTGTGTGCTGTCATAGAACCACTCTGTTGGAAGGTTCCCACTTTGGTCTGTCATCAGTAATATGTGGAGTGTTGGTTTATTAGCGAAGCTCTGCTGGGATTAAAGGCCGATCAGGATGAAGGTAAAAGTGTTGCTTTGATAAATGTTTTTGTGTGCATGTTGCATGGATGGTATCCCTAGCATGCAGACGATCTGTGCTTCTCTTTGGTAGTGCCAAAAAAAAAAAACTTTAATTTTCTCTCTGTGTCTGTTTCCCTAATTCAGTAGTCTGTTTAAGGGCAGATCAGAGGGGACTGCTATGGTCTTACTCACACACTCACCCCACATATACACACATTTTTACACTCATAGAGGATGGCTGTCCCAAATACACAATAGAGACATACAGTACACACACTCTGGCCCAAATACAGCAAAGCCTAGGAATAGAGTAGGTTGTTCCCTAAATCAGAATCACTTTCCACCTTCACCCTCAACACTTCTGAAACCCTTCAGAAGAGTAATGACAACATACAACTCTACACACACATTTTAGACACCCAATAGAAGATTTTTCATAGATAGAGTGCTGAAAACAGCACACATTACACTGTGAATATGTCACACATGGTGCAATAATAGGGTGCCAAAGGCGATTGTGTCACATTCATCTATCAGAACAGAGAATGCTTGTTAGAGCAGACCAATTCAGACAATATGTCTTCTTATTGAAATCCAGCTAGCTTGTCCACAAGCCACCAGGCATGTCTTCAAAAGTAAAAATTTAATTTAAACACATTTTCCAATAATTTATACTATATATATATATATATATATATATATATATATATATATATATATATATATTTAAATACATCTATTGGAATTTGTATTACAGAGCAATTATGACTGTGAAAAATGAGTGTCATTAACAGAAATATTTCCTGTATGTGCAATGATGCTATTTTGTTTATATCAGTATGTAATTAAAATGCTTGTGTGTGTACGTTATGACTGTGACACACAACAGCAAAACTAAGCCATAGTAGCCAAATATAAAGCTTAGGAGATGTGTCTCTCTGCCGCTAAAATATAGCCAATCAACTGCCATTCACTTCTCTCTACAATTTCTGAACAAAACACTTCCCTGAGACTTTGTTTGGGAAAAATTGTGACTGATGAATATTTCTGATGAAGATGAATGCATGTTCAACATCAAGTTTGCATGCAAAGGAATATATAATGAGTAGTATTGCTAGATTGTTGTACAGTTTATGGTTATTGCTCAATATTTTATTATGGTTAGTGGTAATTCTATCAGCGGTGGCATTGTGTGGCAATGAGTAAGAGCAAGAGATTGCACATGTGCTTAAATTTGCATTTGAGTATCAAAGCAGTGTTGCAGAATGTGTATGTGTGTGTAGCTCGCGCGAGTACTAATGGAGAGCTCTGAATGAACACAGCAGGGGGAGAGAGACAGAGACGACAGATTCAGGCAGGACAAGTGAGTAAGCACATCATCCGCTCCGCCTTCCCCCAACCCTTTCTCATCCAGACATACACCATAATCCCTGCAGTTCACTAAAATTCATTGCTATTTTGGAAACACAAACCTGCGCATTTTTGCTTTTTTATTTTCGAAAATGTAATACTCAAATAAAAGGTAAAAAATTTGAGTTTTATTTCTAATTTGGGATTACTAACTTTTTAAAATAAGTAATTACTTTTTTCTCATACTGTTTATCCCTGGTCGTACATGCAGAAATTCTAGTGTAAAAATGTCACAAAGTTTCATCATTGTACAGAATTACAAAAGAATATGGAGTCACCTTCTCTCTCCTTAAATGTCCTACACATGAGACACAGAGGTACATTCTCCACACCCTCCCATTGCTTTTGAGCCTAGTTTCTGTCCTCCAATAGAAAAGAAGAGGGGTAGATGGAGGGAGGGAGGCAAAGGGAGATGGTGTGGCAGTAGGACGGTTGAGGTGGGGAGGAGGGGGTACTCTGCCTAACACTGCTTGGATACAAGGGGGGAGGGTATGTGTGTGTCAAACAGGGTGTGTGTGCATGCATGCTTTATTGCTGATATGAAACATGCATAGTTTTTTATGTTTAGCGTGCAGTGTGCATGCATGTTAATGTGCTAATAGGTGTGCACCATATTTTATGTATTGATTTGCATTAATGCATTTACAGTAAAGTGTGTATGTAAATGCTGAGTGTTTGGTGCATGTGTGTGTGTGTGTGTGTGGGCGGGTTTGGGTGGTTTACGAAGACATTTTTTAAGGTTACAAACTGGTAGTTACAAAGGTCAAATGTTCTAAATGTGGTTTATGAGGACATTTCTAGTGTTCCCCTTAATTCAAATCACATAAAAAAACAATAACTATGTTATTTTTTGAAAATGTAAAAATGCAGAAAGGTTTTTGTGAGGGTTAGGTTTAAGTGTAGGGTTAATGGATAGAATCTATAGTTCGTACAAAATAAAAATTATTACGTCTATGGAGAGTCCTCATAAGGATAGGTAGACCAACATATGTGTGTGTGTGTGTGTGTGTGTGTGTGTGTGTGTGTGTGTGTGTGTGTGTGTGTGTGTGTCAATCTTTGTAGAGTAGAAGCACACATCCTAGAGACATTGGGATTTAAATAAACAAAAACTTCAAGTCAATCATGTGGTATTTTGTGCATTTAGCAATTGAGTGTTTGTGTGTATTTATGTATGTGTGAGGATATGAATACATTCACTCAGTTAAGAAAGTAAACAGCTTGTTTACATGGGTCTGCTGAGTTCACAAACCAAAATGAGTAATGTTTAATTGATCGTGTCATTTAATTTATATTAAGTAAAAAATTCAGCAAATTGAATTCCAAAACAAAGACGTTTTATGCATCCCTTTAGTTCAATATTTCATCCTGTGTGTTTATTTACAGTATAAATGCACAGTGTGTGTGTGTGCGTGTGTGTTTCAGCCTCTGAAGCACCAGAACATTTGTCATATGGTGGACAAACCAGTGATGGTGATTATTAATAAAACAGGAAAAAATTGGTCTCTACTGTTGTTACCATGGCTACAGGGAAATTCGTGCCAAAATTGAATCTGGTGGTTTAGTTCAGAGAACCAGATTTTTATTTCAGTTCTGAATGAATTTATATCTAATTTTGATAAACAAACAACAAACCAAAAAAAAAAAAATCATCTGTGTATTGTTTGACTGAATAAAAATGCAATGAAAAGTATAAAGTGTAACATGTGACAAGTATGGTCTTTGGCAGTTTAATTCCCAGACTAAATCACCCTGAAGGCATTGGCACATGAAAACAAACACAGTGCAATTACTCACACATACATCAACATATGGAATGATTTTCCGGACATTATTCAAAAGGAATTGCAAATTGTATTTGCAATTGCGTTTTCAATTTGTGGACGCATAAAATGTGACATAATCCAAACGCAATTGCAAATCGCGCATTACCGTTTGCATTTTCGTTTAAGTGAACGCACAGTGACTGCCAGATTTCAAATGGAAAAGCAAAGTCCGTTTGCAACTGTGTTTCCCATATCTTACGAGTTTTGGCCCTGTCATATTTAAATAGCAATTTCAATTACCATGTCTGCTTTTTCACTTTCTCAGTGTCGCGTATGTAGCCAGCCAAAACTCAAATGGAATACTAATTCCCTTAGTATATCCATTGATGCCTTACACGGAAACCTGTCAATCAGGGTCAAGGGTGGGATTATGCTATGGGGCGTGTTTGCCTTGGGAAGAGACGTCACTCACAGTTGAAATCTTCAAGGAGTCATGAGGACCAGAGGGAATTGGGTTTAATACCACACTATTCATGACAGATTAAAACTTAATCAAATTAAAGTACTCAAACCCTGTTCTCTTCCTCAATATCTTCTAGAACCTTCTCTGCAAAATTTTTATGTTTTACATTTCCACACACTATGGAGCCACAGCTGCCTCACTTGAGCACTGACTTTTAGAGCACAGCTTCAATATGCTGCTCACTATAGTGCTGTTTGAAACTCTGATTGCTAGAACTCAGTACAGTGTTGTGTAAGTATAAAACTCTGACTCACTAGAATGCTTCAGCAATATGAACGATACTCCAATATAGAGCTCTGCCTCACTAGCACTGACTCAGTATAGAGCTCTGCCTCACTAGCACTGACTCAGTATAGAGCTCTGCCTCACTAGCACTGACTCAGTATAGAGCTCTGCCTCACTAGCACTGACTCAGTATAGAGCTCTGCCTCACTAGCACTAACTTAATTTAGAGCTCTGCCTCACTAGAGCACTACCTCAATAGAGAGCTCTGCCACACTAGGGCACTGTCTAATCATAGCTCTCTGCCTTACTACAAGGATGTTTTAGTATAGAGCTCTGCCTCTCAATAGCGCAACATCAATATAGAGCTCTGCCTCACTAGAGTGATGTCTCAGTTTATAGCTCTGCCTCACTAGAGCTCTGACTTATTACAATGATGTTTCAGTATAGAGCTCTTCCTCCTCAATAGAGCAATATCAATATAGAGCTCTGCCTCACTAGAGTGATGTCTCAGTTATAGCTCTGCCTAACTACAATGATGTTTCAGTATAGCGCTCTTCCTCTCAATAGCGCAACATCAATATAGAGATCTGCCTCACTAGAGTGATGTCTCAGTTTATAGCTCTGCCTCACTAGAACGCTGTCTCAGTATAAAGCTCTGCCTCACTAGGGCACTGTCTAAACATAGAGCTCTGACCCACTACAACAACGTTTCAGTATAGCGCTCTTCCTCTCAATAGCGCAACATCAATATGGAGCTCTGCCTCACTAGAGTGATGTCTACGTTTATAGCTCTGCCTCACTAGAACGCTGTCTCAGTATAAAGCTCTGCCTCACTAGGGCACTGTCTAAACATAGAGCTCTGCCTTACTACAATGATGTTTCAGTATAGAGCTCTGCCATTCAATAGAGCAACATCAATATAGAGCTCTGCCTCACTAGAGTGATGTCTCAGTTTATAGCTCTGCCTCACTAGAGCTCTGACTTACTACAATGATGTTTCAGTATAGAGCTCTGCCTCTCAATAGAACAACATCAATATAGAGCTCTGCCTCTCTAGAGCGCTGTCTCAGTATAAAGCTCTGCCTTACTACAATGATGCTTCAGTATAGAGCTCTGCCTCTCAATTGCGCAACATCAAGAGCTCTGCCTCACTAGAGTGATGTCTCAGTTTATAGCTCTGACTCACTAGAGCGCTACCTCAATATAGAGCTCTGCCTCACTAGAGTGCTGTGAAAACATAGAGCTCTGCCTTACTACAATGATGTTTCGTTATAGAGCTCTGCCTCTCAAAAGCACAAAATCAATATAGAGCTCTGCCTCACTTGAGTGATGTCTCAGTTTATAGCTCTGCCTCAGTATAAAACTCTGCCTCACTACATTTACATTTGGCAGACACTTTTATCCAAGGCGACTTACAGTGCATTTATTACAGGGACAATCCCCCCAGAGCAACCTGGAGTTAAGGGCCTTGCTCAAGGTCCCAACAGTGGCATCTTGGTGGTGCTGGGGCTTGAACCCCCAACCTTCTGGTCAGTAACCCTAAGCCTCAACCACTGAGCCACCACTGCCCCACTCACTAGGGCACTGTCTAAACATAGAGCTAAACATAAACATAGAGCTCTGCCTTACTACAACGACGTTTCAGTATAGAGCTCTTCCTCCTCAATAGAGCAATATCAATATAGAGCTCTGCCTCACTAGAGTGATGTCTCAGTTATAGCTCTGCCTCACTACAATGACGTTTCAGTATAGAGCTCTTCCTCTCAATAGCGCAACATCAACATAGAGCTCTGCCTCACTAGAGTGATGTCTCAGGTTATAGCTCTGACTCACTAGAGCGCTACCTCAATATAGAGCTCTGCCTCACTAGAGTGCTGTCAAAACATAGAGCTCTGCCTCACTACAATGATGTTTCGTTATAGAGTTCTGCCTCTCAAAAGCACAAAATCAAAATAGAGCTCTGCCTCACTTGAGAGATGTCTCATTTTATAGCTCTGCCTCACTAGAGCACTACCTCAATATAGAGCTCTGCCTCACTAGATCGCTGCCTCGGTATAAAGCTCTGCCTCGCTACAGTGGGATGCTCTCTGCCTAAAACTGCTTGGATACAAGGGGGGAGGGTGTGTGTCAAACAGAGTGTGTGTGCATGCACGCTTTATTGCTGATTGGAAACATGCATAGTTTTTGTATGTTTATTGTGCAATATGTATGCAATGATAATATGTTAAAAGGTGTGCACCATATTTTATGTATTGATTTTCAGTAAATACATGTATAGTAAAGAGTGTTTAGTGTATGTGTGCATGCGTGCATGTGTGTGTTTGGGTGGTTTACGAGGAATTTATTTTAGGTTACAAACTGGTAATTACAAGGGTATTATGCTGTAAATGTGGTTTATGGGGACATTTGTTGTGTTCCCAGTATTCAGATTGCTTAAAAAACATACTAAACAATTATTTTTTGAAGATGTAAAAATGCAGAAAGTTTTTGTGAGGGTTAGAGTTAGGAGATAGAATCTATAGTTTGTACAGTATAGAAATCATTACTCGACTTTACAGCCAATTAGCCAAAAGACAAATAAAGTTAACTTTTGTCTTGCTAACATGCATGACTCATGAGCTACTAGCATAAGTTAGCTAAAATTAAGGAACATAAGGAACATGAAGCAATATATCATGGCCATACAGGCTAATGTACTGTACTTAATGGAGACACTACGGGTGAATACAGTAAAATTTGTGTCTAATAACATCATCACAATCGCCACATTGATATGCAAATTAGGCGTTAACTAATTAAAATTCGCTAATTTGCATACATTAGACACATTTTTAAATAAATAATTTTTAAAAGTGCCCTTTTTTCCACTTGAGCCCCTGCCCCCCAAAATGTCTGTGCACGTGCCTGTGCACGTGTGTGTGTGTGTGTGTGTGTGTGTGTGTGTGTGTGTGTGTGTGTATGTGTGTATGTGCGTGTATGTGTGTGTTTCAGCTTCTGAAGCACCTGGACATTTGTCATATGATGGACAAACCAGTGATGTGATTATTAATTAAAGGGGTCATGACATGAGAAACCAAATTTGCCTTGATCTTTTGGTATATAAGAGGTCTTTGTATCATTAAAACGTCCTGCAAGTTTAATATTTTAAGACGTCCTCCCCATTCTAAACGAATCATTTATTTAATCAAGCTCAAAATACAGCTCGTTCTGGATTCATGGTTAGAAGTGACGTGTCGGTTAGAAGTGACGTACCAGCGTTTGCATATGACCGCCTCCAGCACAAGATAACTACGCTTTAAGCGCAAGACAACTACGCTCATTTCAGTATCGCCGTGCGCCTCACAAGTGTTCAGTCGATGGACAGCGAGCTCTGACAGAGACTACTTGTGCACAGGAAAATTACGATGCCACACAGATGTGCTGTTCCTGGCTGTGGTCAAACAAAACCTCTGAATAAGCTGCCGAAAGATCCAGACGTCAGGGAAAAATGGATGCAGTTTATTTTTTGCGGACAACCCAGTCACGGCAGTGTTAACTTAAGCGTTTGTTCTGTACATTTTAAGGATGACTGTTTTGAGAACAAATCTCAATATGATGCTGGCTTTGCCAGAAAACTGTTGCTCAAAGATAAGTCCGTGCCGACTATTCTGGGAACAACGACTGACGCAAACTGTAAGTAATCTATTTTAAACTTTAAACTACTTTTTAAAGCGCAATTTCATTCATTATGAATAATCACAGTGTTTTTACTTAGTTTACTTGCATATTGTTCTGGCTGGGAGCGTCAATATTTGATACATAGGCACTGACGTTAGCCAATCATAACAGTGGGCGTTAACACTGAAGTCTTAAATGGAAAACGCCCCCAAAACAGACTGTTTGAATCAGAGGATGAGAAACAGGGTGGGAAAAGGTCATAAATCACTAGATTTTAAAAGTTTTTCTTAAAAAAAATATATTAATACTATAATTGCACCTAAGGGAACATAATAATACAATAAAAAAAACCATGTCATGACCCCTTTAAAGAAAAGGAAACAATCTGTCTCATCTGCAGTTACCATGGCTACAGGGAAATTTGTACCAAAACTGAATCTGGTGGTTCAATTCAGAGAACCAGATTTTTAGTTAAATTATGAATGAATTGATATCTACTTTTGACAAACAAACAAAACGAAAAGCATCTGTGTATTGTTTGGTTGAATTAAAATATTAAGTGTAACATGTGACAGATATGGTCTTAGTTTGCTTAATTCCCAGACTAAATCACCCTGAAGGCTATTCTAGACTATAGTGCTGTGTGAAACTGTGCTGCTCTAGAACTCTCTCTCAGTACAGTGTTGTGTAAGTATAAAACTATGACTCACTAGTACGCTTCAACAGTATGGAGCTCTGACTCACCAGAAAGATACTCTAATACAGAGCTCTGCCTAACTAGCGCTGACTCAGTATAAAGCTCTGCCTCACTAGGGCACTGTCTAAACATAGAGCTCTGCCTTACTACAATGATGTTTCAGTATAGAGCTCTTCCTCAGTAGTGTGATGTTTCATTATAGAGCTCTGCCTTACTATAGCAGTGACTAACTTTAGAGCAATGCCTAGGTATAGAGCAATGCCTCATTAGAGTGATAACACACTATAGAGCTCTGCCTCACTAGAGTGCTACCTCAGGGTAGCCGGTGGGTTTAAAATAATAACCACAGGATACAAAAATATAATTTGGGGTTTTATTCTGATGGCTGTCTGTTACAAACACACACAAAAAAAATGTCAATGGGGCCGTATACAAAAAAAATATATATATAGTAATGAAATATGGTAATGAATTATGGTTCAGTGAAACACGGTAGCTTATGTCAAAAGAAATCACAAACAGGGCATTAGCCTACCCACATGACTCTACACATACTTAATACATGCTTATATCATTCACAGCATTTTATGCATTTAAGTACTTTCTCAAACCACAAAAAGCATCTTGTGCATTTAACACATGCTTAAACACTCACAGCATTTGATTTATTTTTAACCAGGCTTTCAGGACATGCATTGCAGTTAAAACAATAGAATTCTCATTAGACACATTTTCACATATAACACGTGTTACACTTATTTGGAAAACACTATGGGCTATAATTCATAAAATAAGGTATGATTAATACAAAATGTACATACCCAGTTAAGATTAAGATTCAACTTTATTGTCATTGTGCAGAGTACAGGTACAGAGCTGATGAAACGTATTTGTTTTCGCATATCCCAAACTAAGCTGGGGTCAGAGCGCAGGGTCAGCCATGAAACAGCACCCCTGGAGCAGATAGGGTCAAGGGCCTTGCTCAAGGGCCCAACAGTGGTATCTTGGCTGTGCTGGGGCTTGAACCCCCGACCTTTCGTCAGTAACCCAGAGCCTTAATCGCTGAGCCACCACATGCCCCAAAATGTGGTCAAACTCCACTCATGCAGTCCATATGCATCCTTCAAAAATGATCCATAACACTCAATTTTACATACAACTCTTCTGAACACATATTTTATGCAATATATGAGAATTTTTTGTAAAATTTGAGATTTAACCAAAAAATAATCAACCGATGAACAAAGCTGGGAGCTCTCTTTACAATGCATATTCAAACCTCTCCAACACTAGAGTGTGCAAGAAAGCGGGTGTCAAGCAAAACTCCGGTCTTAAAGGGGCCACATCCAATATATGACTAGAGTTGAATTACATGAAATTTCTCTACTTGACTACATAAGTATAGAGCTATGCCTCAGTAGAGGAATGTCTCTGTAAAGAGATCACTAAAGTGATGACTCACTAGAGCACTGCCTCAGCATAGAGCTCTGACTCACTAGAGCTCTGCAACAGTATAGAGCGCTGCCTAACTATAACGCTACCTCAGTATAGAGCTCTGCCTCAGTATACTGTAGAGCACTGCATCAGCACAGAGTGCTGCCTTACTAGAGCGCTGCCTCAGTATAGAGCGCTACCTCACTAGAGCACTGCATCAGCACAGAGCGCTGCTTCAGTATAGAGCTATGCCTAAGTACAGACCTTGCCTCAGATACACAAGCATTACCAAACCTTACACACTGACCAAGTAAATGTACCTCATTGAAAAAAGAATAGCAAGACGACACATACACCCCACTAAAAACACAGTCTAATGCTTCCTCCAATATGTGTTGTTTATTAAAAAGAAAAAAGCATGAAGAACAGTAAAACTGCAAAGAAAAAAGAGGGAGGTAAAGAAAGGGTAAAGAACAGCAACAGACAGAGTGACTGGAAAGAAGGATAGAGAGTGAGATTACAGTTACGGAATATAAAAAAGACATTTTGACAACCAAGATACATCCTTTATGATCATCCCTCTTGACAACTGTATAAAGTATAAAACATGACATTTTAAAACAAATATAAGTGCAACAGATTTCTAAAAATCATAGCGTAAAAAAGTCAATTACACTTAATAAAGACATAATAACACATGATGCAAGACCGTATCAAAATGTTCAGCTCTGCTTTTTAGCATGGCAAGAACTTCTATTGCTTGGGGCAAGTAACTGGACTCTAGGCAATTAAAATCTCTTTAAAAATCAGCAATCTATCTGCATGGGAAGTTGGTGCATTTTTTGTCTCGTTACATTTTTTAAATAAATATAAAAAAATCAATTGTTGCATAAGTTTTCCAACATCATGATTCTTTAAACGGATAGCTCACACAAAAATGAAAATTCCCTCATCATTTACTCACCCTAATGCTATCCCAGGTGTGTATGGCTTTCTTTCTTCTGCAGAACACAAAAATAAATATTGAGAAGAATATCTCAGCCTTGTAGGTCATCCAACATCTGGGATGGCATGAGGGTGAGTAAATTATGAGAGAATTTTCATTTTTGGGTGCAATATCCCTTTAAGCTCTGAAAAAATATTGATTCAAAAAATATTTTAACCAACAACCAACTTTAGTGGATCCTGGGTGCATCACAACTGCCTGCAGAGATAAGCCAGAAACAACATCATAATTTTGAATGTTGCTATGACTACCAATTGACTTTTATGTATGATTGGCTACACTAATGTGGGTCACTGTGTTGTTATTGATCACTGTGTATTCAAATGCAGTATTCTCATGATTAATATGTATGCATTACAAAAAGTTGAACATTTGCTTTCTGTACCATTTGATAAAAATACACAATCAACAAGTATGCGTTTTTATACACATCCTTTTGTTAAAAAGGCACAGGTTTCCCAATCTGAAATTTCCTTAAATTCTTCCCCACTTATTCTATAATATAAATATAAAAAAACCTCAAACACAGCAACTCCAGTCCATGACAAAAAGAGTCCACTGCAGACCAATCTCCAATGAACTCAGCTGCCCTTTGAATAAATACATAGACAAATATAAATAAAAACAACAACAACAAAAGAATAAATAAAAGTTCCTCGGATTGGCATCTTAGAAATGTTTTATCACGGTGACTTTGAGCCTTGTTCAAATGGATGTCTAACATCACAGCCCCATATATGCAGTTGAAGCAATAGTTCACCCAAAAATTTGAATTCTTTCATTATTTACTCATTCACACGTTGTTCAAATAAACCGTATGACTTTTTCTTCCATGGACCGCAAAAGGAAATGTTAGGCAGAATCTCAGCCTCAGTCACCATTCATTGATTTTGAATGGTGACTGAGACTGCCAGACCCTAACATTGTATCAGGAGACTTGGAATATAGCACATTTTATCACAATTACTTTTACAATGGTTTCAATGTGTTTTCCCCCCTCATTTTTAAGCTTGACAGACCAGAGTCACTGTTCACTAAAATGATGGTAAATAAACCCTTAAAATGTCTGTAAAAATTAACCTTTTGTGTTTCATGGGAGAGATAAAATATGAAATATGATAGCGAGTAAATAATGACACCTTGTTATTTTTTGGTTAACGAACTCTTTCAATTTATCTCCTTTTCCCACAAAATTTCAAAGGAGCAGCATTTATGAAAGCAGAGGTTTTTCCATTCAGCCTGCTTGCAGTCTATGTAGTCTTTTCAGTAGACAACCAACACTGTACACATACGTAAATAATATAACTTCAATGAAGCTGACTCAGACTCTGTACATTTTCTCTTCTCTCCCAACCCAGCTAGTACATCATTTTCTTTCATTGCATCAGGTTGAGAATTACGTAATATGCCACCACAGCCATATATGAATTTATTACGTAATTCAGCCATGCTAACATACTTTATGCAGTTTTGGTGGGTAATTCGTCCACTTCAAGTTGTTTTCACACAGAATCTACAGCAAATAAATAAACTTATTTAATTTACATCTGAAATCCCACCACTGAAAGCACCAAAAATTCCACTTGGGTAAGAAAAATCGATTTTTCGCCTTTATAAAATGCAGTAAAAAATGGTAATCCTGTTACGAGCCACTGATAAATGGGATCAGATATTAAAAAGTCACTTATGTTGTTGCTACATTTTTTCCTCAAAGCTACAAAATGGGCCTTTCATGCCAAAACTGTGTTGTTTTAATGACAACCTAATTTAATTCCCAACATTCTGAGTAGCAGTTTTAGAGACAACACAGTCATGGCGACAACACGCCCTTTTTTATCTGCCATCTCTTCAATGATATAAAGTATAGATCCTACCATCAGATTGTGTTGACATATAATTACAATTATTGCCTTGTCTTAATTTGACCTTATTTTGGGATCTAAGCAAAGTCAATGACTCTTCTCTTTCAGATTTAACTACACACCCTTGCAGACACTCCAAATTCACTGATATCATATTTCCTTCAAGGTGAAGTGTGAAATGTATTGGGGTGTTAAAATACTTTCTCCTGACCCAGCTTCTTGAGCAGAGACAACTATAAGTAAGCCATTCGTAGTCTAATTTCCACAAAAAGTGTGAACACTGTGGCTCTGTGACACTATTTAAACATTGGTGTTTATTTGAGCATCCAGACCAGCCTGACACAGCAAAACTGACTCAATCAATGACGTGAGTTTGGGGCAGGACTATATGTTTGTCAGACCAATGGCAGAGAGTCAACTGCTGCAATGGCACAGATATTACACACTTCACCTTGAATTTAGGTACTCTCATTTGTAGTCCAATCGATTGGAAAATTCAAGTCTTACATGTTGAGTTTAAACTTTTCCAAGATTCTTTAGAAATACGGTTGCGATCATTGTAATAGACAAAAACTTCAAACATCTCAACACTTCAATCATTCTCTCTTCTTTGCATTTTCTCTGACACAGAGAAGACTCTGCTGGTTGTGCTTAGTTTTCTGCATCAGGTTTGTAAAGGGCTTTGCTGCTGTCCCAGGCTTGAAGGCTTCATAGTGATTGGTGGGGTCAGGGCATGCCCCTGTAACGGACTTGCATTCCCCAAGGTGACAGGCTGGCATTGGCATCCATTTGACTCTGAAAAAGGTGTGGTGGAGGAGATGGAGCTGTCCTGTGTGGCTGGGCTGCTCCTGCTGGTGACAGTGGACACTGGAAGGAGGACATAGCCGCTCCCTCTCTCTTTGGCCGCTTCGCCTTTTTGAGAGGGACTGGACTTAGGCGGGGAGAAGATAGGAGTGACATGCACCCATGTCAGGCTTGGACCTGAACACCGGCTGACCTTGTGCTCTGAGGTTTCACCTACTCTCTTTTCTGATTGGTTTGTGTGAGAGGAATGGGGAGGGGCCCCTGAAGAACCCTCCCCTGCATCAACATATGGCCACTGATGTTGCTCCCCACAGCCTTTGATTTTGGACCGCTTGCACACCACGGGAGGTGAGGAGGAGTGAGAGTCTGTGTCCGACCAGCTCAGCCTTCGCTTCTGCAAAAGCAAAGAAAGAACGAGAGAGATTAAGACATTTTATACCTAAAATTTGGGGCAATAATCATATATCCTAAGAGCTTCAATTTGCTTGCTGCAATGCAAAGAAAAAATGGTAGCCAGCTATGTAAAACCGCAACAACATTAAAGACTCGCTGGACATGCAACATGTTGTTTCCTATACTTGTGGTCACCTAGAATCGGACACATCATACCGACTCACCGACAAGCAGTATCTCAGCTATAGTCAGCTGCGTGGGAGTCCCGTGTTCGGATACCATGTTGAAACCAGAAGTAATCGTGTTCGCATAATCAGTGATGAGCGTGGTTCGAAGGTTGCATTTTTCCCTCTAACATTACATTTTTACTCCACTCATGGTTAGGTTTGGGGTTTGAGGGTACAATTTATAAAATTGGCATTCCTCTACACTGTTTTACAACCTGTACAGCAGAAATTAATCACTTTACAACTCGCTTTTGGTGCCCCTCAGTGGACATTTCACCTACAAAATGGAGCTCACAAGTGCCAGTATGCCCAACAACACTTATAACTTTGGTCACTAGGAGCAGTGTTTAGCATTTCAGCAAGCACGGACCGATTTTAACCAACCGTTTCTGATTTCACAGTGAGGTCAGTCTGGGACATATGCAGTTCCTTTCCCATGTTGCCATGCTTGACATGACGTTTTGGTAGGAAATTTTTTACATCGCCAACAGTCTTTATTTATGTCATATCAATTAGCTATGATTTCCTACTTGCTAGTCAGCTGCTGATGGAAGGGGGAAAGACATTATCTTTCTAGAAAGCATCTTGGAAAATAATCTGTCTAATGCAGGCTGAGTCATCAATATTTTTGGTCTGTTTTCCCAGAAATGAAAGACTGTTAATTTGAATGTTTTATTAAAAGCGAATTTGTCAATATTTAAGAATTCAAAAGCTCATAGATGACCTAACACATGGATTAAAAGGCACACCATTTTCAAAATGATTTTATGGGGTCTATAAAGGAATTGTTCACCCAAAAATGAAAATTCTTTCATCATTTAATCACACTTATGCCATCCTAGATGTGTATGACTTTATTTCATATGCAAACACAAATTAATATTTTTAGAAGAATATTTCAGCTCTGTAGGTCCATACACTTAAGTGAATGGGTGCCAAAATTTTGAAGACTCCAGTGGTTAATTCAATGTCTTAAGAAGCTAATTGACTGGTGTGGGTGAAACACATCATTTTCGATTCTTCTTGTTGTGTTTTGGTGATTCACATTCTTCATGCATATTGCCCCCTACTGGGCAGGGTGTAGAATTTCAAGCAAAATGTTTCTCACCCACACCTATCATATCACCGTTGTATGGATCGCATTTGTGATGCCTTTATGTACTTTATGGAGCGTCAAAAGTTTGGCATCCACTCTCTTTCACTGTAAGAGCTGAAATATTCTTCTAATAATAATTTGTGTTGTGCAGAAGAAAGAAAATCATGCACATCATTGATGGCATGAAGGTAAATGATGAGAGAATTTAAATTTATGTGTGATCTATTCATTTAGGATAGAGCAGGAACCTCCACCTAATGAATGAGTGAACAAGCAGTAATCCTATTATCGCTAGTATTTACTTTCCTGCCTTTCAGCAAATCAGTTAGGACTACAGAGCAAATGCTGCCCCACCTAATTAATATTCATGAGCCAGGCGTATGTAATGTGTCAACCCCACTTTTGAGATCATTCCTATGCCGCTGGTCTATACTAACCTTGACTGGAATGTGTAGTTGGTCTTTGTGCTTGTGGGGGGGAGTGATCTTGCTGTTGCCATGGCTGGAAATGTTTTGAGATGAAAGGTCAGCAGGGTTAGGCATCACAGAAGCTTGAGGAATCACTTGAGGGAACCAAAGCTTCAACATCACCTCTATCTGCAGCAAAGTAGGCAAGTACTTTTCCCTGAAGAGAACAAGGGAAAAAGACAAATAAGCAGAATAACACAGATTCATTTACTGTATATACAGACTGAAATAAATAAATACATACACAGAAATGTGTATATTTTTTAAATGTTTACATTTTAAATGTGACTTAGATGTCCAAATACTTTTAAGGGTCACTGTATGTCTGGCTTACTTCTTTGTAAAAAAAAAAAAACATGAAGGCTCATTTAAACCATAATGCTGATATGAATACTATAATTATCATTTCAGCGTCCATTAATTCAGAGGTCCTGCTTCTCCCATTGGATTGCAGTTAAAAATAACACCATCAAAATTACCCTTAAGACACATAAAACTAAGTCATAATGAAAGTAATGTAATAAACTTGTACAGCCCTTTTCTGTGTGACTTTATTAAACAAATAAATACAGACTTCAAAAGCTATTTCTATTATTTAGGTTAGAAAATTCAAAATGAGAGCAACATGCACCCAAATCAGGCCCAACTTTTGGATGACCTTGTGTTCTGATTTTTCGCCCTCTCTCTTGTCTGATTGGACTGTGTGTGAGGTGTGAGGATAATTCTGTCTCTTATAACAATGTGCAATTAGGAGGTTAGCGATGGAATCATGAGAGAGATCATCAACACAGCAGAAGGCCTGATGGTTTCTCCATATTACAGGTCACAAATAGAGAAGTCTCTCAGCTTTAAACTTGTAAAATAACAGTATACAAATGAAATATTTGTTGAAAACAATGATTCTTAAATTTCTTTTCCAGTAATTATTAAAGGAATAGTTTACCCAAAAATGAAAATTCTCTCATCATTTACTCCCTCATGCATCCCAGATGTGTAAGACTTACTTTCTTCAGCAGAACACAAATGAAGATTTTTAGAAGAATATTTGAGCTCTGTAGGGCCATACAATGTAAGCTAATGGTGACCACATTTGTAGCTTCAAAAAGCACATTAATGAAACAGAACTAATCCATATGACTTCAATGGTTAAATCTATTTCTTCAGAAAATATATAATATAATGGATTAATAACTATGGATTAGTTTTGTTTCATTAAATGTGCTTTTTGAAACTACAAAAGGTCTGGTCACCATTCACTTGCAGTGTATGGTCCTACAGAGCTAAAATCTCTTTACAGTAAAGTTTTCTTTTTAGCTTTTATTTTAAATCAACATTAATTAAAGGCAGTACAAGAAATCCATTATTTAGAAATACTTTACAATTTAAATAATGCATAGTTGTTTTTTACACTACTAGTAGGTAATTACAGTAATGCAAATAATGCACTATATTAACAAGAATTGGGGGATAAATGTGCTTTATTATCATCTAAATAATATTATTATATAATATTACACCAAAAAATGTTGATAGGCTTCATTTTCTTTGTGGAAAATCAAATTTCTAATTTTATTTCTGTAGATTTTGGAGTGAAATGTGACCTGGACATGTTGATTTCACCCATGTCACAAACACTTTGCGAACAAAAAGATGACATTATAAAGTACCTTACAGAACACTAACATACTATAATTCAACTGTTTAGCTCGATCTCCAAATGATATGAATAACATCTTAGACAGTTCTTACTGATGTTCACTTCCTCTTACCCAATATGTGGTTTCTGCAGGACTCCCACAATCCTCTGAATTCTGTCCATTGCAACACTCTGCTGAAAACTGCTCAGACCTGTCAATCAAATGCAGTAAATGCACTGATAAAATCTCAGCTCTTTAAGAGACGCTTTGCATTCATCAAATAGTGTCAGATCTGAGTTTAGATTAAACCACTTCCTGCACAGTCTGTTGTTTGTCATTTATGTAATAAATTGGTTTAATGCATTAATAAAGAATGCATTGGGCTTCAACTAGTCTGAGTTGCATAAGAGGAAAATACAGATTTACAAGTAAGTAGAGTGGAAGAGATGGATGAAAAGAGTGGGAAAATACTGTAAATAACCTCACAAATAAAAAGAAGTTGCTAAAGACTGTGCAGCCAATTACAGGCTCATTACAGTTGTTGTGTAACTTCACATTAAACAGTGGTGTTTCAGGTTGAACACACACAGACAATCTGCTTTGGTCTCACCTTTGTCAAATCGTCCTTTCTTCAGTCCATTAAGAAGCTCTAGCAGAGGCCTGACAAACCCCTGGAGCTCTGTACACTGAGAGATAGAAAGCCAATGTCAATGTGATATTCAATTAAGTCTTTCAACAACTGACTTTTTGCTAAGCGCACCTTCATGGTTACTGTTGCTTGCTAAGAAAAGCTTTGCAGAGCGTCCCGTAGGAATGAATAGAAGATTTACATGAACAGTGAGTTTTTATTTTTTTTTGGTGAAAAATGTGGTTAAATTGGAATGCATACAGAGCGCAACGGTGCCCGCCAACTTTTTCAGCCATCTTGGTTCCAGAAGTATTCTCCCATAAATGTTTTTCCTTAGGTAATTAATAAAATTCTTCATAAAAGAGTTGAAAGCCATGAACTACAACAACTGACATCGAGATGAATCTTAACGCATAATTTATTGTTAATAATAAATTCCCTTATGAAAATAAATTCATGGGACTTTTCCTTCCGGAACCAGACTGTGTGTGTGTGTGTGTGTGTGTGTGTGTGTGTGTGTGTGTGTGTGTGTGTGTGTGTTTGCTAAGGTGCTTTAATGGCATATTAGTCATTTTATTTCACAGGCACTCTTTTACAGTGTAAGCCAATCATATTGTTTCATTATATAAGTTCCCATATATATATATATAATTTTTTTTTTTATAATTTTTTTATTTATTTTTTTATAAATTATACATATTTTGATTCTTTTTTGTACAGTTACCCATGTAAAATTCTGCTTAAAACTCTCCAATCACACAGGACTTCCTTGAACTTGCATGAGAAAAGAGCCAAGCTTGTTCGATTATATGGCACATGGGAACAGTTGCTAATGTGAGAGTATTTGAAGTTGCACTGAAGGAGAAATTCTCACCTTACGAGCAAACACCAGGTCTCCTTCAGATCCTCCTCCATCTTTCCCTTGCTCGCTCTCAGAGCTGCTCCAACCCAGTCCAGATGAAGACGAGGAGGAGAGGGACAGGAATGATGATCTAGCTAGAACATTGTCTTCCGACCTCTCAGCGTCACGAGATTCACTGAACCCATCACATGCCCACTGAGATCCAGGACGCTCCAGCTCTCCGTCCACATTATAAACACTTTCTCTAGAGCGACTGGACTGAGCTGAGTGGGATCCACGTGGCGGGTCCCTGTCTTCAAACAGGAAGACATCCGGATCATTGTCACTGAACAGGAAACTGTCTCTGGAGCTCAGGGAATCCTGTGAGGGCTGAGAGAAAGTACTTCCTGTGGACTGCATGACTACAGGAAAAAGAACAGCTGAAAGACAAAATAAGGATGGTGTGAGAAGAAGTATGATCAATGAAAGTGGAGTATTGCAAAGGCAATGTCATAATTGTGACAAAAAGTGAAAATGTGAGTCAAACGAAACCATTTTTTTTTTTTTACTATAAATCTCTACAATTGACCAGCCCCGACCAGGAGGTGGTGATATGCACAAATAATGTGAATCGCCAAAAAAACAAAAAAGAATGCGGAAGTGAAAGTGTCGATTTATAGTAAAACAGGACTTAAATATTAATCTGTTTCTCAACCTACACCTATCATTTAACTTCTGAATACATGGATTTAACCACTGGAGTCTTATGCATTACTTTTATGCAGCCTTTATGTGTATTTTGGACCTTCTACATTCTGGTCACCATTCACTTGCATTGCATGGTCCTACACAGCTGAAATATTCTTCTAAAAATCTTCATTTGTGTTCTGCTGAAGAAAGAAAGTCATACACATCTGGGATGCAAGGGGCGCATTAATGCGCAGGCTTATATGGGCTGAAGCCCAGGGGACTACAACTCCCAGAGAGCCCAGCGGGAGGAGCATGTTTAAACATCAGCGGGAGACGCAGTTGTTGACATTTTGACAGTGTGCAACCATTAAAGGCGTCCGTGTAGTGGATGTTCACCCCAAAAACGGAGGGCGGGAGCATTTTAAATTAGAAAAATGCCATTTTTACTAATAGTCTCACACTTTTGAAATCCACTTTACATTCTGAAATAAATAAGAGCAAAAATGTGAACACAGACAATATCAGAGAACATATAGACCCCAATGAGATCAGAGAGAAACGAAGAATGTGCACGTCTGTGTAAGTGTATAAGTGCATGTCGTCTAGTGCAGGAAAGTGGGGGGAGGGGTGCTGCGGGATGCTTTGGCAGCAAGGGTCTCTCTCTCTATTTCTTCCTTTTTACTCTCCTCATCTCCCTCTTGTACACACACACACACACACACACACACCCAAAGGCACAAACACACACACACACTTTCATTGCCTTGCTCATGTCTCTTACCACTCTCACAACCATTTTTACATTGATCTCACTCTTTTTTTAACAAGGGTTGCTCTATTCATTGCAAACCCCTAGTTAAAATAAACATCTCTCTCTCTCGGAGACTTCAGTGAGTGTATCTGTCCACCCATCATGTCTTTCAGCCTTCTTCTGCATCTAACTGACTCTCCCTGTCTGTGCTGCTCAGACACTCGGCAGAAAAGAAAATGGTCAAGTAAGGGTCATGATTTTAGTGCTCACCTTTGAGATGTGTGTTTGTGGGAAAGAATCTTTATATTGTCATAGCAAAAATACATAGTAATAATACATGCATTCAAATTTAAACATAGTCATTCAATCTAAAAATACTTAGAATAAAATAAAGATAATATTAAAAGGTAGAAAAAATATCAACAGAATCTCTAAATAGAAACAATTGAAATCTTGATAAATCCCAAGAAAATATATATAACAAAAATAGATCTCTCTCTCTCTCTCTCTCTCTCTCTCTCGTATATATACACACACACACACACACATTTTTTTTGCTGTTATTATTATTATAAAGAATGTGTTCTCACAAGAACCAATAACAAGAATCACACAGGAATTTATTACAGTAGTTCAGTTCTTCATCACCAAATTCCTCTGCATTTTGCTGCACTTCAGCATAAATCTAAATCATTTTAAATGTTATAATCTCAATAACTAGATTCTCAATATTTCATATTCACTGTGTCTGGGGTTCAGGAAAGCTCTCATTTAAGAGGTGATTAGATTTAAGGTGGCGGTGGTTTATTATGTATATGTATATATGTATATGTGTATATATATATATATATATATATATATATATATATATATATATATATATATATATATATATATAGTGTGTGTGTTTGTTTGTTTGTTTGTTTGTTTCTGACTATTCTGATATCAAGAAAAATTATAAGTATATAATATATTTAAGGAAGTCTGTCCTTAGAAATGATTGATCAAATACATAAAAAAGGATACGCGCGTGTGTTTATAAACACAATATCCAGATTAATTGCAACAGTTAAATTGCACTTAAAACAGTAAC
Organism: Xyrauchen texanus; assembly: GCF_025860055.1. Taxonomy (NCBI): domain Eukaryota; kingdom Metazoa; phylum Chordata; class Actinopteri; order Cypriniformes; family Catostomidae; genus Xyrauchen; species Xyrauchen texanus. The sequence goes on along the minus strand of NC_068292.1, from coordinate 13,418,939 downwards.
AAAATTTTGAACGAGACACAAATTACACTCACATATGCAAGTTATACTACAGGACAATGACAGATATACGATCTGCATACACACTTTATCAAATATCCCCATTACAATACAACATGAGCAGCGTGAAAACATTAACGTATATATACGGATGTTCACTATATATGCTGTGTAATAGCATGCAAACAGATAAAAAAATATTTCAAAAATGTATCTCACCTTCAGCAGGGCGCCTGTTAAAACAACGCAAACCCTTCCAAATGGTACTGACAAATCTAACCGCTGATGAGCTTTCCTCTCTGGCTTCACTCCCTTTCTCTCCTCCCTTTCACCAGCGTCAACATGTGCATGGACACACGTGCCAGAGCCCCTCGTCCAGGGGGAACCTTCAACGTTAGCAAAACAAAGCGTAACGCGCCTGTACACTGGTCAGACTAGAGGCCATTATTTTTGAATGGATGTCAATGGAGGAGAGGCTTCAGAAATCTTAATAAACTGCTTTTGTTCGGAAACAACTCATCACTTAACGAATTGGCTGCCTGTTTACAAATATTCCACATATTTTACATTTAAAATTATTCACTTCAAAATTATTTTAAATATAAAATATGTGGAATATTTGTAAACAGGTAGCCAATTTGTTAAGTGATGAGTTGTTTCCGAACAAAAGCTGTTTATTAAGATTTCTGCGTGGAGTTTACTATAATGGAATTTGTATTTTATGAGAGAAGTCGCGGACCGTTTTGCGACAGGTTGGTTTCAGTTTACGGCTCTGCGTTCATTTGAATGGTATCCGCAAACGGTGATTTACTGTCGTAACACGCTTTAACGCGGTTCATTGACGTCAGTGCCATTCTATGATTGGCTTAGAAGACTCACGTGATCAAAGTTGACCGTCACGTTCTCTCCTATGCTAGACCCGCGGAGGTTTGTATCCATATATAAAAGACTCTCTGCACGTGCCCAGCTGAGTGCCATCCACGCACAGCCTCTCATTGGCCGCTGCCGTCAGATAGTAACAATCCCATTGGGTGACGATCTAGCCAGTAATTACTCCGCTCTTGTGCGATTCGTCGGCCAGTGTTTCGTAGCTCTGCCCACTTGTGTAGTATGTGTGTTGGCAGAAGTGTAAACACACGCCAATCGAAAAGTGCGTACTGTGTGTGTGTGAGGCGCGTTTAGGGAGAGAGGAGATCATTACGCAAGACAATCATAAAATATCATTCTCGTAATCACGTTGTAAGAGTATATTTGATAGGCTGCATACTAGTCGTTTGATCCACAGACCCTGCTTTGTGTCAGAAACAGTCACCTGACATAAATAGGCCTGTCTGTCTCTTTTCTCACCTGAACAGTTCACATAATAGAGCTGTTATAAGATCTGCAATTTGTTTATAAATTCAGTCAATGAAAAAGTGCTATAATATATAATATTCTAATATTATAATTACTTATGACTACAAACTCAAAAAATAGACCAGCTCCACAAATTAATTTCACATTAGGTAAAGATACATATTATATGTAATAAGGAATGGGCCATTACAATGTCTATAACATGCCACCAAAAAAAGTCTGTCTGTCTGTCTATCTATCTGTCTATCTAGTACATCTGATAAAACGTGAGCACTGAGCTTGAATCATGTCGCAGTTCGTCGGTCCTGATGCTTCTAGAAGACATGTGAACGGGTTCTGACCCCTTTAAGAGAAACGTGCACATGGACTGGAACAGAAGCCTGAGAGATTTGTGAATGAAATCCTTAACCACACCCCCAACAAGACTCGTCCAATAGGAGTTCTAAAAATAATCAAGACACGCCCTGCTCTCCAAAGACTGACCAATGGCGAGCGCTACATGGGGCGTGAGCGTTGCGTAAGATTGTTCAACGCTTTCACGTTTAAACGGATCACTACGCGGTGTGTGAAGTTGTAGTAGCTGTCAAGGGCAAGAACACTGTGACTGAAACATTAAATGATCTAATTCTGTGCTGTTAAATTTCAATTGGCGACCCCTTGACGTGTGAAAAAGACTCATAAGACTGTGCTAATTCACCAAAGTGGAATGTTGAGAATGTATGTGGGTCATTCCTGGGATTCGGTAATATTTCAGTCCCCTAGATTTTTGAAAGTGGTGGTTCACCAAAATTAAATGTTAAAAGCTTTTCACAATACTTTGGTATCTCCTTTATAATGAATACAAATAATTATTGCCTTTAAATAATTTTTATCATTAAAATTTTTTTTATTTCTGTCTTACAGCAAGCATTTTGTCATGTCCCTGAGGTTCTTCGCTGAATTTGTACTTTGAAAATAATTAATAAAATGTGCACAGTGTCTATAATTTTTGGCAATAATGCAAGTATTTATGTGTGTTCTTTGCTTTTGAAAAGAAAAATAATAAAAAAAATGCAAAATATTTGATAAAAAACAACTTATAAAGTTACGTCCCTCAGTCTGAACTCAACCCCGTCACGCCAACCATTCTCCGCCCATAATAATTTAGACTCCACCCATATGTGACATCATTCACAGGAAGTTGCATCATTCAGCTCTCTTCAACAGCATGGTGCAGAAGAAGGTGAGTGATATCACACTTTTTATTAATTTTTTGAGGTGTATTATAGTCAGGGAGGGTACTGTCAGGCTTAACAACTCAACCCCATCACATACAATTAAGATGGAAAATGATGACTTTTCAAAATTTTATTTTAATCCATAAAAATCTAAAATATACTTATTTCATTGGCTGCCATGTGGCCCACTTTTCTACACCACATTAAGAGCAGTGGCCATTTTGAGCAAAAAAACTCAACCCCATCACACTCAACCCCGTCACATATGTCATTGTTTCGGGGTTGTAAACTTTGAGACAGGGTTGAGTTATTCACTTAATTTAATCAATGATTTCAATTTAAAAGTTTAATTTCAGTAAATATATTATTACCAACTCATATTTTAACTCATATTTTTGTTATAGATAAAATATTTGATGTAAAATTTCCACTTAAACTTCAACAGGCATCCTAGTCAGAAATGGCACCCACACCAACAGCAGAGAGGCAAAGGCAGTTTCGTGCACGCAGAGATGCTGACCCAGAAAAAAGGGCACAGTACCTTGAGAGAGAGAAGCAGAGATGGAGAAGGAATGTTGAGGCAGGAAAGAAAAAAACAATTAGTGACCTAAGTGAGAGAGCACAGCGTCAGAGGCGTAAAAAATGGAGAGCAGCATACACAAGAAGCAAGGAAAGAAGAGAAGCATTAAGAAACATAAGCACTCCACCACAAAGTCCTGAACATATGCCAGAGCTGCCACGACAGCCACTGTCAAGGTGAAGTGCAACAGGCAGAAGAATCATAAGTTGAGAGTAGAAAATTAGTTTAGAGCATGTGTAATTGTAAAATGCACGGTTCCCCAAACTGTGGTTTTTAAACCCATGGGGTATGTGAAGGAACTGCAGGGGGTTCGAGTTGATGAATAGCTAATAATTTATAAAATCGTAAAATTTAAATAAACTACTTGCTGGCACATGGAACTATTTTGAATCAAGTCATGGGAAAGGGGCCCCCGATGGTGTAGGAGGAGCATTAAAGAGAGCTGCAGACAGGTTGGTGGCTAAGGGCCATGACATCCAAGATGCACAGCAACTGTATGAAGTCCTCAGACAAACGAATACATCAGTGGAACTGTTTTTTGTGGAAAGCACTGATGTTGACCGTGCTGTAGAAATGATGCAGAGTCCTATAAAAGCAGTGCCCTCTTCAATGAGAATACACCAGGTCGTCACCCTTGCTCCAGGTGAGCTGATATGTCGTGATGTCAGCTGCTTTTGTTCAACAAAGAAAGACCTAAACTGTACATGCTTTAACACACAGCACTTCAGTTTTGGTCAGAACATACCAATGCCTGCACAGCCAGCAGACAATCAGGAAAATCCACAACCCATGGAAGTGGAGAAATTGGTACATCCAGATGTTGGACAGTGTTGCATACTGAAATATGATGATGACCTGTACCCAGGCATTGTCCTTGACACAGACGAAACAAGTGTTCAAGTCAAGTGTATGCATCGTGTTGGACCAAACAGATTTTTTTGGCCTTCTCGTGATGACATCCACTGGTACCAATTTGATGAAGTCATTGAGATGATTCCAGCTCCACAACATGTGACATCTCGCCATGTAGAGCCAGACTCTCAAGATAAAAGCCTGAATAAAGTGCCTCAGCCACACACACACACACACACACACACACACACACACACACACACACACACACACACAAAACAAACACACACACACACACACACACACACACACACACACACACACACACACACAAAAACAAACACACACACACACACTCGGTAGCTCAGCACTGTGGTGCCTCTATGAATAAATATGGATTAGACCTTTTGTTTCTTTACATTTGTTCAGGTATTTTATGCAAATGTTCATAAAATAACTATTTTAAAATCCTGTTTATGTTGAGTTTTTGTGTTAACATGTCATTTTCTTTACTTATGTTATTATGAACTTTTATCTGCTGCAGTTTTGTTTTATGTTCCAGCACTGAGGAATGTTTTAGACACTATAGTGAATTTACCTATTGTGCCCATTTTATAAAAGGTTCTGTTTGGTAATCTATTTTTGTTTTTTCTTACCAAAAATATTGAAAAGTTACTAACGACCGTACTGTCTGCAGTAGTTTTCTTTGTTTAAATTCTCACTGCAGTTCAGATAATAAAGTAAAAACGAAAAAATTAAATATGACTATGTCTTTATTACATGGTTGCCTAAAATAAAATAGTGTTTTGTTTGAGTCTCAAAGAGGAATTTTCGTATTAAACAAATACAAATTAAAAGTAGGCCAATGTGTCCTTTCAACCCTGTTACAGTATTCAACCCCATCACAGTATTCTCAACCCTGTCACATTAATATTTTTGGAAAATAAAATAAGGAAGACAATTAAAAATTAAAGCATTTCTTGCTGATTACCACCCGACATGTTAAGGGCTAACAAAGTAAAATTGTGGTTTTAGTGAAACATCTAAATTATTTTTTTTCTTACTAAAATAAAGAGACCACGGACAAACAATTTGGATATTTGTAAATTCCATCACATACAAATGTGAAAATTATCATAAATGTTACATTTGAAGTCATTGAATTGGTATGAGGGACACATGAGCAGTAGGTAGATGTTTGTTTTATAACAAGTTTTGTGTAAAATCCTGTTTAAACTAATTCAATTTTGTCCGTTACGGGGCTGAGAATAAAAGGTGTACAAATCTGAAAAAAACTGAAAATAATAAAAAGTCTTTAATGCCTGAGATGGGATAATATGATTTTTTGAAGGTTTGATATGTACCTAATAATGTGGGGTATTTAGAAATGTAATCATATGTAGTTCAAAAATTAAAAAAGTCCAAGTTGAAATATTACCGAATCCCAGGAATGACCCATGTATTACATTTTAAACGGCACTATTTCGGTTTAACTGGAACAGTCTTAACCGTTGATCACATCATGTTGAAGGCTGATGTCAATTTGTGGAATTATTTAGTCATTTTTGCACCTGAGAAATCAATATATTCGTAGATTGATTTCAGAAGCTTATGTATTTTTTTCTCTCATTAGAAATAATTGTTAGAAAGGATTAATCAAGATTTACACAAACGAAAATGTTAAACATAACAATGAACACATTGCTATAACTGTGTGATAAACAGACAGTTTAATGTAGCTACAAATATTATGCTGTTAAATAGAGTTGTGTGGGGGTGGGGTTTATTAAGTGCAATCTGCTGTCACGCACTGATCTATATGATCTGATCTGGCTCTGTGTTGACCCAGAATCGGCCGAATGCTTTAACGCTATAATTAAAAAACACGCGAGGCAGTCGTCCTGGATCACACCTGCTGTCAACTTGACTTGAGTTCAGTCAAAGTCTTTCTAGCAAGTCAATCCATGAGATCTTTGTGAATAAACAACTGATCAATCTAAAATAAAACAAATGTAAATAATGGCCATCTTAGACTGTAAAAATATTCATATACAACAGAAATAATGTATTACTGTTAACAAACATCTCTGACCCTGATCAAGGGCTCCAGAGGAGAAGGGCAGAGATAAGGCTCTGGGTGTGGCATCATTCTGCTGACCTCTGGTGGAGTATAAAGATACATGGCAGGTGACTGTATCAAATGCTAAATGTATTGCTTATTATTTATTGTTTATTCATTTACTACACATCTATTGCTTATTATGAATTCAAATGAATGTGATGACTAGCTCATCCTTCCGACACAATGAACAACCTAATTCATGAACTTCATATCTGCAGACCTCAAATTTCATGCTCAGACTTTGAAGTTGTACAAACCATCAGTGCATATTTTAATGCAAGAAAGATTAAAATGATTATCAAAAATACTTACATCATATAGAATAACTATTTGGGTTAATGGACAAGTTCAAAGATGTCTTTCATGCACTGTAAATCTAATTAGTAGACCTCACTAAGATTGTTTAAGGCAATCTGTTTTTTTTTTTAAGTTAACACTTATTTTGTTCAAGTATAAGCAACAATAGAAAAAGTTCCCTTGTTTTGACCAAATATTCATAATTTAATCAAGCGCAAAGGTGTATGAATATTCCACACTGCTGCAGAATTGTACTTGATAATTTTAGTTAGTAGTGCTCAAAGCCAAAGTTGAAAGAACGTATATATTTGAGTTATGATTGCAAAATGTGACATTTCAAGTACTGTTTAATCAGGACCACTTAAATGTTTTTACTGGTGAAAACTTTAGGGTTTAGAAAGTAATCGTAACTTAATAAAACCAAGTAAGAATAGCAACAAATGTACATTTAGTTCAGTAAACTATTTTAGTTGTTTTTTACAATTTGAGAAAACTATTAGTATTAACAGTGCAGCTCTAACCTTGGTTATACAGTAGGTATGCATCCACACAGTGTCTGTATAGTCAAATAAACAAAACGAGGTGTAGACACCTTCAATTTTGATAAACTCACCTGAAAATTCCATTTTGTATTTGGTCTGGAAAGAGAGCATTCCAAAAAATGTCAACAATATTGTTTATATACAGTGTTAACATTATAAAAAGTTTATAATGTTTTAAATGTGTTATTAAATCATTTGTAAATTAAAATTGTAAAGCCATCAATAGCAACTCCACACTAAAGCTGCACGTTCATGGAAACCAATTAAAACACCCACTATTTAAAGTTTATAGAATACAATGTACTTGCATTTTAGAGTATGTACTAAATTTTAGATCTCACTGCAAATGTAGAACATTTAAATGTTATTTTGTTTCAAAATAAAAATAAATATAATATGATGGCAAGTTTACAGGATTGTGTTGAGAGATACTTACCTGTGAGATCCAATTATTTTCTCAACTCTGTGGCACCTACTCATCCAACATAAGTGCTCTACATGCTAACTAATGCCTCAAAAATGCATTAACAAACTTCTAATATGCTTAATACACTGGCAACATTTTGAACCAATTCAAGTAAGTATGCATCTATCAACAACCTCTCTATTTGTCTTATGCAATATCAATAATGAGTTAACCTCATTACACACAATGATGTCACGGGAATTGTTGGGGGAGTCGTTGCACTGGTGGTGTGAATTGAATTTAATTGAAACTGTCGGGGAAGAATTAAATGTTTGTTGCTTCTCAAAGTACATGCAACACTTGGAAGAAATTATGTTAAAATAAAATAATTCAGTTGATATCTTAAATTTAAGAGATGCAAAGTGCATTTGTAAGAAATGTAGAACTGTGACCGTGCTGGATCATATTACATACTTTTATAAACAAATAATAAATCTGCATCCAAAGAAAAAGAAGTTCTGAATAGAGAATCAATATTTTCCCCTTGTACAAGGGATCAAAACCGGGCTATTCTCAAATCAGCATTAAAGGGGTCATATCTTGAGGAATAAAATTTTCCTTGATATTTTGACATATGAGAGGTAATTCTACTATAAAAACATAATGTAAATTTCAGAACTCAAAACTGAATCCCCCAATGTAATAAAGCCATTTATTTAAACCAAGCTGCAAAAGTACTTTGTTCTCTACTTCTGGGATTTACCTATGTCACTATAGGGAGACCATTAATTCATGACCACCACTATAGCAAAAAAACATGAATGCCTACTTTACACCCTTTATCACTGGTGGACAGTTCATACTCAGAGAGAAGGAGCAGGACAGACAGACCTACTGTTTGTGGCCTACTAACTATTCCTAAACACATCTGGACTATTTTGAAGTATTTTGTATGAACATGCACTAGACAGACGTCATTGTCATGTATCTCGTGCTGCTTTAAAAAGACACGGTGTCAAGTTACAACTCTGAAAATGAGAAGCCATTCGGTTTCATTCAGCTGCTGCTTCTTGTTGTTTTGAGCACAAATGCGTCATGGACACGTTCACGTGCCCATCTGCTCTCTTTTCCATGTTGGTGTATGTAAACATGCAATAGATGGCATCTTTGACTGTTTTAATGTGTTTCTGGCTATGTGCTTTTCAGTGCAGGATGCATAATGGAAACTGGCCCTTAGGCTACCTCCCAGGCCTCCAGATCCCACCTCTACCCTGAGGTCTCATCCCAGGCCGCTGGACACCATCCTTTTCCTTAAAAAACCTCTCTGGTTTCTCTCCATTTCTGTGGTGTTTTCTCTTTTGTGTTAGTGCTCGTTTAGTTTTTTCTTGTCTGTTGTTTGATGTTTGGGGGGGTATTGTTACTTCATCTTGTGTTTCATTGTCTGTCTTGGTGTGAGCACACAGTTTTGGTTAATTTCCTTGCCGTGCGCTCTTCAGTCGGTCTTCATTTCGTGTCTGGATCATGGCCTTTCTGTCTGGTTTGGTTTTGCTGTTAAGATCCAGACACTCATGCTCCATGTCATGTCTTGTATTGCGCTATAAGTGCATTGAGCTTGTCATCTTAGTGGCATGCACTTGCGTCAGTAATCTTTATCTGTCTCTTTCGACCGCGGACGCACGTTGCGCTCGCTTTGCGTTGCGCGCCCAGGTCGTGAGTTGGTCTGTGTAAAGGGATTAATGGAAAGGAAGAGGCGAGAACCGGCATGACGATATAAATAACAGTTTAATGAAAAACTAAACGAAAAGACACAAACACACAAAGGTGTCGGACAGCTGCCCGTCAACGCTCTCTCTCTGTCGCACCACTGTCCGCAGTCGGCCTTTATCCCTCTTGATTAGTCTGATAAGGGAACGGGTGTGTAGAATCACGACCCGGCCCCGCCCTCCACCCTGTCACTGCGGAGCGGCAGTGGGAGTGAGAGAGGAGAGAGAGCGAGAAAAAAAAAAAACACTTACTCGCCGGATCTCCGATACGCTGTAGCTTGGTCCTCGGCCACTCCTCCACCCTCTAACGGACGACAGCCACGACTCCCCAGGCGGATGTGACAGTCCTCCGCCCTGTCACAGTCTAGTATATTCCCTGTCGGTCCTGTTTCACCTATCTGGTTCTTGTTTCGGTCCAGTCGGTCCTGTTTCCCTCTGCCTCAGCCTGGATTACCCTTTTCCCCCTTTGGGGTAGTTTTTGTTTTTGTTATGTTTTTTTCCCCCTTGTGGGAGTTTTTGTTTGTTATATGATTTATTTTGTATTAATAAATTCCCTGTTTATTTTAACTGCGTTTGGGTCCTGAGCCATTTTCTACTAATTCTGACAGCTTAGGCCAAAACCGAGCATGTCAAACAGAGAAATGGTGGAAAATATTACTAAATTATTACTATTTTGGTGCAGAAAAAACAGTGGACCTCAGGGTAGAGAAAAAGAGTATTTCATGAGTCTGGTCCACTTTGTAGCTTAAGATGGCCACAAACTGCTCAACGAGGCAGGAAGGTGCTCTCTTACTGGCATGTAAAACCACCAACCACAGTTTATTTTTATTTGATGTTTAGTAAATGGAAAATTCACCCAAAAAATTTATTCTGTCATTGTTCATCCACCCTTGTGTTGTTCCAAACCTATATTACTTTCTTCTGCAGACAACAAAAGGAGTTTGTTAGCTAAACTAAAGTATTCATTTTGAATGTAGAAACAGTAGGGGAGATACAGGTGAATCTGTTATTAGCCAGTTACCACCATATATAAATAAAGTTTTTACTCCAGATGATCTTTGATATGTCATTATTTCATTTCATTTTATTTATTGATTCATTTAGTTTTATTAAAATGTTTTTATTTTGTATTTTGTTAAAGCATATTGGATTGTCAATGCCTAGTCTGGACATTTAATGTATAGATTAATATGCTACAATTTTTTGTGACTATCTATAATCAATTTCTAATGAAAATAAGATAATTGTTTTTGTTTAAACAGACAAATAAACAATAAATTAAAATGAAAAAAAAAATGTATGCAAAGCAGAGCAAACTGTAAGTGACTAACAGCCTAATTTTCGATTGCAAAAAAACATTTAAAAATGTTTTAAAAGCTTGGGCATGTTAATAAGTAAACAGCTTTTAACAGAGGATGGTTTTGATCCATAGAAATCTGGGTTATGGGCCCAGCATGATTCCTCCGAGCACCTCTGCTTTCCAAGTTTTCTTTTGTCTTCAAAACAACTTCCAATTAGAAATATTTACTTCGGCATTTCTATTCTTTAGGTGTGTTCGAAACTAATTGGGTTTTAGTCGTGTACTGATTAAGCTTTTCTTTCCCAAGGAGCTGAGCATGTGCTTTAGTCAATAGAACTTAGCAGAGGATGGTTTCAATCCACTGACCTCTGGGTTATGGGCTCAGCACGCTTCCGCTGATCCACTTGGCTGAAACTCTCCCCAGATGGGACACAAACCCACAATCCCTGGCTTAGGAGGCCATTGCCTTTTCCATTTGGACACTGGGGCTGTTGGTAGTCAGGTTATAATTAAAGTCTTGTTGAGTGTTGATCCGGTTCCCGTCTCCTCTTTTCCCTGAACCCTGCTACACTATGTTATGCTAAAGCATCTAGGCGAAGGAGCGCTCTTGAAGTTGCTGCATCTTTATAATAGAGTGTGGGAGGAGGGAAGATTAACAAGCACATGGAAAAAAGCAGTAATGGTTCCGATAAGAAAACCTGGCAAGGTTCCATCTAAACCCACTAGTTACAGACCAATAGCACTAACATCAAATATATTCAAGATAATGGAAAGGATGAAAACAGAAGTATTATCGGATGAGCTTGAGAAGAGAGGAATGTTGACAAGTTATAAGAGTGGTTTTAGGAAAGGAAGGAATACCATTGGCATTGGCTAGAGAATGAAATAAGAAAGGCCCACGTAAATAAAGAGTCAGTAATTGCAGTGTTTTTTGACATAGAAAAAGCCTATGACATGATGCGGAAGAAAGGATTGTTAATTAAACTGCACAACATAGGGTTTGGTGGGAGAGTGTTTCACTGGATAAAGGATTTTCTCTTTAGAAGAAAAATGAATGCATGTATTGGGTCAGACTTGTCAAATCAGTACACGGTTGGAAATGGCACACCTCAAGGCAGTGTGATAAACCCTCTACTTTTCATCATTATGATCAATGATGTCTTCTCAAAGGTACCAGTACATGTAGGTAGGTCACTGTTTGCGGATGATTGGGCCTTGTGGAAAAGAGGAAGGAACATGGAGCATGCAATCAGAAAAGTACAAGGAGCAAATGATGAGGTGGTAGATTGGGATTAAGACTGGGGGTGTAGGTTCTCAATGGAAAAAACTAAAATGGTCTTTTTCACCAGGGAATAATCGAGGAAGGGATGAAGCTAATGATGTATTGTAAAAAATTAGAAAGGGTTGGAACATTTCAATTTAAACTCACTGTTTATAAACTTTTTTGACTCATGGTTAACATGGGCAGACCATATCAGGAAAATAGAAGAAAGTTATAAATGTAATGACATGTTTGACTGATAGGGAATGGGGAGCAAGTTGCTTATTGTTGGAAAGAATTAATGCGGCCTTGATAAAATCTATGCTGGATTACGGCAGTGTTGCATATGGATCCGCAGATAGGTCTCTTTTGAAGAAATTGGATGTAATTTAGGCACAGGCATTGAGAGTGTGCAGTGGGGCTTTTAAAATATTGCCAGTACCTGTCCTACAGGTAGAAATGGGAGAATTTCACTGGAATTAAGAAGGATGCAACTGATTGCAAAACACTGGGCAAATTTGCAGGGGCACAATTATTCCACACCACAAAAGGAGTGTTGCAGGTGTGCTGGGAGAATAGGAGGTATCAGAGGGATAACTTTAGATGGGTAGGGAATGACATAGCAAAAAAGTGTTTGATCTGAGGATAAGCCCTTTAGTAGTTTATCTGGTGGTGGCTCCATGGAAGATTGTATGGCCTGATGAAGACTGGTATTTGTTATAGATAAAAAGGAAAGAAAAAGGTTAAATTGGTTTTGTAAGTGCATTCAAATATCATGTAATGAAAGAATATAGTGATTTTACAGATTTATATGGATGGTGCTAAGAAACCTGAGACAGGAGTTATAGGATTTGGGGTGGTAATACCAACAAAAGGAAATGGAATCAACAGAAGAACATCCAAAATGTTAGGGGTGTACAGTGGAGATGTTGGCAATTTTGGTTGCATTATGATGGGTGGAAAAAAAGATATGCTATATGAAGACCTTCAGTCAGTTACAAGAATAGCAAATCAGTGCTAACTCAGTGAGTAAAGATGCTGACCACCACACCTGGAGTCACGAGTTTGAATCCAGGGCATGCTGAGTGACTCCAGCTAGGTCTCCTAAGCAACCAAATTAGCCTGGTTGCTAGGGAGGGTAGAGTCACATGGGATAACCTCCTCGTGGTTGCTATAATGTGGTTCTCGCTCTCAGTGGAGCACGTGGTGAGTTGTGGGTGAGTTGTGTGAATATCGTGGGCCTCCACACTCACTACGTCTCCACGGTAACATGTTCAACAAGTCATGTAATAAAATGCAAGAGGCATCTAAGATTCATCCACCCGGATTGAGGCGAGTCACTATGCCATCATGAGGACTTACCGTACGTTCACACCAGAGGTGGCGAGAGCCTCAAATTGACCGAAAGTCATTCAATTTCAATGACAGCCAGCGTCTCTCGGTGGCGAGAAGCGGTGCGGCGAGTCTTGGGCGGCGTGGGCGTCAGATGGAAGTTCAAGTGCAGTCAACATTATGGTAATGAGCTGTGACGCGGTTCGGCAGCAACCTATTGGAATATAGAAGTGCTCCGCTCTAGCGAAGTCTAGAGAACATAACCGTGTAAACTTTGGTTCCCACCAAACATTCGTTCCGAAGATAAAATGGTGGAGAAACAAATTATTGCCGTGACGGGTTTCCCTGTAATATATGACCAAGACCACAGGTATTATTACAAATGTATTTTATTTTGATAACAAACAACTATAATTTTAATTACTTTCTGCCATCGATCGATTTCTTATTTTCACATTTTAAAGAGTTCAGGAGGATATACGCTACTTGTGATAGGTCGGCAAAAAGTAAATGGTCGACATGTCTGGATGTTTAAATTGCGGCCCCTTTAAATATAGTTCACAAAACAAAGCATTCTGAACAAACGTTGCCACCTATTTCAACTACGTCACAGCGTCCACGAGCGTCCTTGAGCGTCGAAGGCAGGGCAGCCAGAGCGAAAGAGGAGTCAGTGGAGCACAAAGTTCTGAGATGGAGGAGGTATAGGCAGGGATGTCTCTAGGCCTAAAATATGAATTAGCTCCACTGACTCCTCTTCCAGACGCCCCTCACACAAGCCTGTCTAGTGTTTCCCCTGCCATATTTAATGTTTTGTTTAGTGCACAGTGCCCCAAACTTTTCAACACAGTTTCCTCTATTCTGTTTCCACTACCTACCCTGGAAACTAAATAATTCAAAATATCAGTCAATATATTTTCAGTATATTTTCTCTGTGAAAAGGTCAATACTTTTGTTGGTGTTGGATGGATGGGGACAGAATGGACTTTAATTTCTTTATTTTTAGCGAAAATAAGTAAGTCATATTAGATCAGTATCTAACACAAATTATGAGACGGGTATGCTTTTAACCAACCTTGACCAAATATAACCTTATTTCAATAGATTTTACACCTGTTGTTACTCTAAAAATGCATGATGAAAATACGTTTTGGGGGTTCAAAAAAATCCTGGGGAAGTATGCCCAGACTCCACTAAAAGAGGCTAGCCCCCTATCCATGACTCTCTAGTGATGTCCCTGGGTATGGGACACAGAGAGAGATGATGAAAAAATAAGGGAATTGCGGGTGCAGGAATTCACATTAAAAGGATTACGAAACATATGTGTGAGAGAGAGCATAGGACAGGGTATTGTTAGCTTTTTTTTAAGGAATACAGTGGTTTTTATAGGATATGATGGATAAGCAGGAATAGGGTGCTAGGGTGGCTGACACGGATGGGAATTTTATAGTAGGGCAAAAAAGTGTAGTTTTGTGTGTGTGTGTGTGTGTGTGTGTGTGTGTGTGTGTGTGTGTGTGTGTGTGTGTGTTTATTTATTTATTTTTTGAAGAGATTCAGATCCCTGAAGCCATAATCTGGCGCAGAAGGTGGCGGTAATGCACCAATAAGCTGGATGCCAACCGCCGTATGACAAGAAGAAGACGAGGAAGAAGCAGGCCGGAAGCAGGATCAGGATCTAGGCGGCTGTAGCCAGTTCTTCATCACTCACGCGCGTAGCGGTCATCTTCCCTCAGCTCGAGACGAGACGACTGTTCCATCAGACATGTCCGATTACTCCAGAGTGGCTCTGCCGTCCTCAAACTCCGGTGGAGGGTCCACTGTATAACAGAGCAATACTGTAATGAAATTAGTGGGCTAATGTCAGTCACACTCGACTTTCTGCCAAATAACGAACATTTTATTCATAATATTATAAATAGAGGCCTATAGTTCCTGCACATTTTTGTTTTCCTGTGTGAAATGGCTAATAAAAATAAGTAATGCAAAACGATTATGTGGTCACCTCACCAAGGTGAATTGGTTTAGTCTTGACTTCTGGCCGTGACTCGTAACGTGGTGAGTGAGTGACAGTGTTGGGGGGCGGGGGATGGGAAATCTGTTGATTGTCGAGTGCCAAATAAACAGGGATGGATAGGAAAAGGTCAAAGCCATCAGGTGCACAATTTAGAAAAAAAAAGAAAAGAAGAAGAGGAGAAACGAGCAAAAGGTAAAGGTATGCAACTATGTTCTATCTGTGATATGATTACGGTATCCATGTTGTCATGAATGAAGGGCTAATGTTAATTGTTGGTAACTCTTACGTTGCTATGATGCTTGCTATGCTTATACAACAATAATTCGGTTTTAAGTCAACAAACACGAGATCTAATTTCACCATAATATTGTGCTTTGCAACCAAACTGTTACAAGTTCAGTTATTATTTATTTCCATCAGTTGGGTTACGTTAGGCCCTGTAATTAGCCAACGGAATTTTCTTTAAATCTGTAGGTAGTTTCAAAGAGACGACATTTGCTATTTATTTACTACTTATTTGCTACACATGCCATGAATATGAAGGAGGTTTTTATGCATGTTTATGACAACTGTCATTAAGTGTCACTCGCTCAATTATGACATTTTTAATGCAAATATGACATTATTTGTTTGAGATGCCTTTGTTGACAACTTGACATTACCAAGACATCATAACCTGTCATAAGTATGTCATAAAAAACATGACATAGCAGATGAATTGTTAAACTTAAGTAACTACTTGGCTTTATGAGTTAACATTACATTAAACTGCCATGTTGGTTTTGACATTGGCTGTCATGAAGCCATTATAACTGTGTCATGAATATTTTTCTGACCACTTTTTTTCTCAGTAGTACAAATTGAATGTCAGTAAAATGTCATTAAGTGTTAATACTCTGTCAAGTTGTTTTATAACAGTGTCATACTTTTCTTGACCTCAAGTGGTAAATTTGACAAATTCAATGTGTACCACTGTAGTTGAGGTCAAGAAAAATATTCATGACACAGTTACAATGGCCTCATGACAGCCAATGTCAAAACCAACCACATGACAGTTTAATGTAAAGTTAACCCATAAAGCTAAGTGGTTTCTTAAGTTTGATAATTCATCTGCATGTTTATGACATATTTATGACAATTTATGTTGTCTTGGTAATGTCAAGAAGTTGTCATGTTTATGTCTCTCTTATTATGTTTGGGGTCAATTTGACTGGCTGTTTTAGCTGTTATAAAACATCATCATATGGTCTTTTAATTTCAATTTCAATTGCAATTCAGGGGCACTTCTAAAATATTTTGGAGCATCCTCTGCCACTGGTCAGGATGAGCCACCCACCTCCCCCGCTACACAGGCCTCTTCTGGAATGGTCTCAACTCTTCAGGATGAGCTACCATGTATGTCCTCAGCTACACATATGTCTTCACAAATTTCTCCACAAATATCTGATATTGAGGATGAAGTCAACTTTGCCTCTACTTCTCTCCAGCATGAGCCTTCAGGTGAATTTTGTGTGTGTGTGTGTGTGTGTGTGTGTGTGTGTGTGTGTGTGTGTGTGTGTGTGTGTGTGTGTGTGTGTGAGGGGGTATGCCTAGGATACAAGACAACTGAACAACTGCAATTTAATGTAATTTTAATATTTCTGATAATTTCTGAGTAGGCCTATGTGTTATGTTCCACTGCTATGTGCTTTGAGTAATGTGCCAAAATGCTGTCTGATAGAAATGCCTGGAGCTGAACCCCCACTGAGCCCCACTGCTGAGGATGAGCCTCTGTCAACCGACCCTGCTAACTGGCCCTCACATCTGACTGACAGGATTCGGACTGAGCTGGTTCGCAGAGGACCATGTAAGGTGCCACCTGGCTTTGTTTTCCGTAGGAATGAGAGTGATGGGAGAAGTTGCCACCACCAATATTTTAGGAAGACATTAGTAAGTGGTGAAAAGATGGCAAGAAGTTGGCTGATTTATTCAGTGAAGAACAATAGCCTCTTTTGCTTCTGCTGCAAATTGTTTTCCAAGAGGAACATTAATTTAACAAGTGCAGGAATGGCAAATTGGAAACATGCGAGCGATTACCTCACACCACACGAAAACAGTCCAGAACACCTCAATTGCATGAAAGCATGGAAATAACTGTCAGTGAGGTTAAAAAGTGGGGAAACTATTGATAAGCTGGAGATGGCACTTCTGGAGGCTGAGAGGGTAAGATGGAGAGCAGTGCTGACACGTCTCACTGCTATCGTGCAGTCACTGGCACTTCGAAATTTGGCTCTAAAGGGACACACAGAAACACTGTTCACACCATCAAATGGGAATTTTCTCAAAGAGAAATAGGTTTGATCCCATTATGAAAGATCACCTTAACCGTGTCGAAAGAGGAACAGCAAGTCAAAACAGCTACCTAGGCCATCATGTGCAGAATGAGCTGATTGATTTGTTGAGCAGCAAAACCATATCTTCTATAGTGGATGACATCAAGCAGGCAAAGTTTTTTTCTGTAATTCTGGACTGCACCCCAGATATAAGTCACACAGAACAGTTGTCAGTGGTCATTAGAGTGGTGTCACTGATGGAGAAGCCCCATATCAGGGAACATTTTATGGGATTTTTGGAGGCAGAGGAGTCCACAGGCCAGCACTTGGAATCCATGATCCTGACGAGACTTGAGGAGTTGGGAATTCCTTTTGAAGACTGCAGAGGACAGTCATATGACAACGGGGCAAACAGGAAAGGCAAAAATAAGGGAGTTCAAGCCAGGCTCTTAGAAAAGAATCCCTGAGCTCTGTTTGTGCCATGTGGAGCGCATACATTGAATTTAGTTGTGTGTGATGCTGCTAAGGGATCTGTTGATGCTATAAGTTACTTTGGTGTCCTGCAAAAGCTCTACACATTATTTTCAGCCTCCACCCAAAGATGGGCCATACTGAAAAACCATGTGAGCATCACCTTAAAGATGGGGGCAGAAACAAGGTGGGAGAGCAAGGTCAAGAGCGTCGAGCCCACGAGGTACCAGGGAGCTGCCGTGAGAGAGGCTTTAATTGAGGTGAGAGACCACACCAAAGACCCTGCTATAAAGGCTGAGGCCCAGTCTTTGTCTGAGGAGGTGGGGTCATACCGCTTCAGCATCTGCACGGTTGTTTGGTATGACATGCTATCTGCAATACAGCATGCCAGCAAACTCATGCAGTCTCCTAGTATGGATGTGGACCTAGCTGTGAGTCTTTTGAAGAAGACTGAGCGAGATCTCCAGAGCTACAGGGCAAGTGGCTTTGTGACTGCATAGATGGCGGCCAAAGACATTTGTGAAGAGATGAATGTGGAGGCTGTTTTAAAACAAAAAAGGCTGAGGTCCACAAAGTGGCACTTCTCATATGAATCACATGATGAGCCTTTCAGTGATGCACTTAGGAAGTTGGAGGTTGGATTCTTCAACTTTGTCGTTGATGCAGCCACGTCAGCCATCAAGGAGAGATTTTCCACATTGGAAAATGTGGGAAAGAAATTCGGGGTTTTGACAAATTTCCCAAGTCTTGCAGGTGAGGAGCTGGCAGAGCAATGCGAGGCACTAGGCAGCACACTGCACTTTAAGGGGCACTCTGATGTGGACAGTAGAGAGCTTGTGCAGGAAATTAAGAACTTCCTGAACTGCCATCAAAGACCATGAGCCTCCTTGAGCTTATCACTTTTATGCATGATAAGGATCTATCGGAGATCTACCCCAATTTTTGGACTGCTATTGTCGTGGAATATCGCGATGAATCTCTCTAAGTTGTAAGAAAACTCTCGGAGTCTTGAGTTCCAGATGCCAAAATTGTAGTTTATTGAACACCAACAAACATGAGACCGGCCAGCTGTCCGTTCTGACTGTCTCCTCCTGAGTTCTCAGTTATATACCTTTTTGTTATCTTCTTGCCCATTATCTCTGACCAATAGAATAATTACTCTTGTCTCTTTCCTTCGCCACCAATATGTTCTATTTTCCTCACTAATTAAATATTGGTGGAAAATCCCCCATCTAATAATTTAAAAAAAAAAACTTACATCAACTGGTAACTCCACTTATCTTTGACATAAGTCATAGTTCATGGTAAAAGTGCATCAATTTTAGAAACACCTGTGTATGAGACAAACAGCCATGTCCCTATCACATACCTTTTACCTTTGCCCTACATTTCAGTGTACCCTCATAATGAGGCGGCCTTGTTTGTTCATACACAGTATCATTTGATTAATGAAAGAAAATAAAGCTCCAAAGATATTTAACTCATCAAGGTAAAACACCATGCCAGAAACATATCATATAAGAGATATCTAACTTATTAAAAGTGTTTTCGTAAGAAGTGCATCCTGTATTTTAATGAGACACACCATATATTTTAGAGATACGTGTCAGCATAAAGGAAATACACCAAAGATATATGTCAGAATACTACTAATTAACAGAAACAGCAAAACACCAGCTGCAAAAATACAAGACACCATTCATATAATAACTGATTAAAGAAGTACATCCTGTATTTCAAGGTTGTATACCATTCTTTGTGTTCTCTGCAGCATCAACACTTTTAGTAACCTCATATGCTCTCTCCTGGCTCAAACAAAGGCCTAGAAACTCATATAAGTATTTTGATATCTAAGAATGATTATTATACCATCTAAAAAATGATTATTCTACAATATATTCCCCCCTCTGGGACTAAAAGTCCCACATACTAAGTCCCTCAAACCACAGTATAGCCACATAAGCCAGCCAATTTAATACAACCGTAGCCAAAATAGGCTACGCACTAAGTTATCAATACCATGCTGATGGGGCCACACTCTGCAGGATTGTGAACCAAACCTCTCCCTCCACAATCAGCTAGAAGGAAGTAAAAGATTCCAATCCTCTTATCTATTGTCAATAATGGGGAGCAGAAACAAATCATATTATATGTAATAAGCATGTGCATGCAACTTGAAAGCCTTGCGTTGTGTAGAGTACAATTGATTATTCATAAAGAAAAAACATATATAAGATAAGATATATAAGATATACACAATATATTCCTCCCTCAACACGAGCTACATCCTTCGTTGCCAGAGGAACTCACAGACAATTCCGGTAGCCTGGAGCCTATCTGGTGGTGTGTTGGAGCAGACAGCTGGTTTTTAAACCACCAGTTGAGTCTATTTGCTCTTGCAGCCAAGCACTGAGGTGCTCGTCGCTCCTGTCTTCAAATATAGCTCTTATATGTCTTCTCTTGGCAATAACTTCACATATACATTATATGGAACCATAATCATCAAAAATGCTACTTCTATTTGGTTAGATACAGTGTACTAAAGATATACTTCACCAATAAGTAATAAGTAATTGGTTACATTGATAATAGGGGAATATGTCAAAAATAACAAACAAAACACCCTCTAACTCCTTTCTTGAGATGCTACCTATTTTGTTATGTAAAATGAAAGTACAATAGTCTTGCTGTCTCCCTTACTATCAAAAACATGAGAAAAGTGTTCAAAAATAAAATTCCCCTTACATTGTTATTTTCTTTATTGCTTCTCGGTAAATCTCATCAAGTTCATCCAATCCTGGCCCAATGGTATATTGTCTGGTTGCTACACTTGTTTGCGTTGTCATCATTGATACGGCTACCATTAGCTTAGCCTCCGTTCTAGTCATAATTGATCTCAGAATGGGTATAATACAACATAATAATAATGCAAGTAGGTTCAGTCCCATAACTACTATTATACCTATTTTCATTAGTCCCAACTTCCATGAACCAAAAAGATCATCAAACCATTGCCCAAACCGCTGATCTCTCCCTACATTAGATTTAACTTCCTTTCTCAGGTCATGCAGTTTCCTCATCGCCTGGGTAAAAGTTCCTTCTGGGGATGTATTATTTGGTATGTATGTATATACAGCAATCTAAATCTAAACCTAATCACATTATTATTAAAAAACATTTCATCATCTAAATGCCATATTACTGCACAATTGCCCTTAAATTGTCCTACATTAGTTTTTCCTTTAGTTTTGTTAAAGCATTCATACTCCAGTTGACGATTTATTTTATATGATAATGTGCTTTCTTTTTTCTCATTATCCACACGTATTTGTCTAATTTTCTGCCTTCATCTCCCCACCCTATCATCTTATAATATTTATCATATTCCGGATGACCCAAGAATGCCAAACATTCTGCTGGGCAGTACACTGTTCTCCCTGTTTTACCACAATTTTTTGGCATAATACTCAGCGCAATGCTTATTATCATACTGATTTGGGACTACTACAAAGTTTTTCAATGGAGTGGGTGAGCACATTACACAGTTTGTCATTTTTGCTTGCTTAGCTGTATATCTGGCCCATTTATACCAGTCATTTTGATTTGCATATTGTAATAGTTCCTCTGTTCCTGCTGACTCTATGGGTTCCATATCATTTTCTAAATTTATTTGCTTTTTCAGTCTTTGGGTGATTATTTTGACAGGTGTCTTTTGAGGCCGATTCTTCCGTTTGTTCTGCTTAGCCAAATTGCTTATCCAGATTCTTTGCTTTTCGGGTTCACCTTTGTTTAGTGATCCAGGCGTTCGCTTCTTTCTGATTTCTTGTGCTATGTTATCTAGTCTCTGCTCATTCGGGGGAATAACATTGAAGGTCTGAGATGTCAATTGTAGGAAATTCATCATACCATAGTCGTTGTGACAGTCCTTCATCTGGAGAGTCTGGGCCTTCCTTGATCGCCTGTCCGGTAGGCCCTGTATAGGAGGCAATACCTGTCCCAAATATGTTAGTAACAGCATCATCAACACTAATACCTCCTTGAGCTTCCATTCTTTCTCCATGTGCCACAACTCTTCCTCGAAACAAATGCGCTTGTTGGCCTGTTTAATTTCCTTCATTTGCTTCTGAATCTGTTTCAGCAGGACGATCACTATCTTCTTGTCTTTCTCCTTCTTCACCTTCTTGGTCCTGTTCTTCTGTGACATGTACTTCCGTCTCACTTTCTATGCTTTCCTGCTCTACTGCGGCACTTTAATCCCTTTTTCTGCCGCAGCGTGCTCTTCCCCTACTTTCGCTTATCCTTCTACTTCCTCTTCTCTTTCCTCAGATTCTGTAGCCGGTTCCTGCTGATCTTCTTCCTCGGGTTCTTAGTTTTGTGCTTGCTGCTCTTCTTTGTCTGAATCTTGCCTCGTATTCATCGTTGGGAATTCCATATTCATAGTTTCTTCAATACAGTCCGTCAAGTGCTCTGTACTTTCTGAATTCACATTCTGGAGTATTTTGTTTTAGGTCAGCTTCATTGGAAAGGCCATCCAAGATCCCCAAGGCTGATTGTAGGGAACCCACTCTGCAGTATGCTTTCTTAGAATTGTTCATCTGGTGATCCTGGTCCTTCTTGGGACGTTTCTCTGGTAGGCCCCATCATTGGGGGCAACACTTGTCCCAAGTATGTCAGTAATAACATCCATATTAATATGTCTTTCTTATTCATTGGTATTGTAGGCCGCAATTGTTTTCCACCTTCTCTCCTTCAGCGGGTCATCCTGTCCTAACTTGCTTCAATGATGGCAACAGCATGACTATTTCATTTTATATGCATAAAGCACACTGTAATCACCTCATATGGTTTACAATTTTATATTAACTAACAATCATTACTTTCTGCATTCATTTGGTTAATATATTAAATGATTTCCCTTATTAGAGTCATTTGCTACACACACATTTATTGCATCTCATTTCTAGCACTAAATAACACATGGGTCCTCTGCCTCCTCCAGGCAGGAGCCAGGCATAGCCTGACTTTGTTCCAATTAAAAACATTAGATCATCCCTTTAGTATCTATACACAACATTTTTCATGGTCATTCACAGAAAGGGTAATTCACAAAAAGGCTATAATTCTCCACAGAGGAGGTAAACTACCACAGGTGTTCCTTATCTTAAAACTCCCTACTCATTCACTTATCACATACATTTCATTTCCTCCTGTTTCCCAATGACTCTCAATATCTGTATCACATTAATTAATTTTCCCTGCAAGCTAAGCTGTTTTTCATAGTTTCAGACTATATCAGAGTAATTCAGAGTATTAAATCAATAAAAGAATTATCAAATATATAACATATCATTGGAGGAATCAATTTCCTCCCAGTTTGGTCTTTCTGTTGCATTGGGCCATTTACATTGATCAGTAATTCATCTGGTTTTTACATAATTATTTAATCAGTGGTAACACACAATATAATATTATTCCCCTCTCACAAATTGTTGTTTAAATTATTATACCAATTGTAGCCAACCCTGCACCCTATTTCTTAATTAATTCCATTTATATTGTTACAAACAAACAAGACAAGCAATGTTAATCTTTAGTCACCACCATGTATCTTTTCCATTCTTCATTACTTTTACAATGTATATGAGTTCAATTAAAGCATAAGTAAAAGTAATAAATCATCTTCCAGTCTAAATTCATTATCATACAAACATTCCCCATGTTTGTTTAATACTTCTATAAAATGTCAAGCACTCCTTTGTCTGCAACGGTTCTCAAAACTTTACCCCCAAAACCAATCTATAAATAATCCTCTACACAGGGTATGATCCCCTGACAACACAGTGACAGAATGCTTAGTATTTAACACTGTGATAAGTTATTTTAGTAAAGTGGTTATTAAAATGCTGTGGGGTTCAGTGGAACTTTTAAATTTTTGAGCAGGTCTCTTCTAGACCTCCCTTTTGATGCTGCTGATCTAAGAGCATTCATCCACTTCCTTAAACCCCTTTCAAACCTTCTTGGTCAGGTCTCCAGGGCGGTGACGCCCCTGCTTTGGTTGCTTAACCTTTTATGCCATTGTCAAGTCTTACCCGTCATTGGGTCGTCACCTCTTGCCACTGGTCTTGATACTGCTCAGTCCTCAATCCGTAATAATTTGGTATCAGTAAACAGATATTTTCTTTTTCAGGGAGTATCACCAGAGAACCGACACAGCCAATGGAACATCTACAAATGCTTAAAAATGGAGACAATTCAAAACATGGTTAAATTCAAAAAATAATTATTAAAAATTCATCAATCTATTAAATTTGTCCAAAGTAAAAGTAAAATATGCTAAAATTGAACTCATTTATAGATAATTAATTTCCATTCAGGTTTTATTTCTGCTACTTCAGCAAATGTTACACAAAACTATGTGGGGACTAACATCAGAACAAAGCCTCTCAAGCTTCTAGGAAGCTTAATTAAAAACATAACCTCAATTCAATAATAGTCTCTAGATAGTTTTTGAACCTACATTTATTCTTTCAGATGAATTTTCAACTTAATCTCTTTTCTTTAGTATAAACCCTTAACTTTAGATTGCCCTCTGAATATATAACATCTTTAATCATTGATGAGGAGAGCTGTTTGAACTCCTTCATATCACTCTATCTAACATTATTGTCAAGGCACATCATTTTACATATAAAAATAAAATCAAACCAAAATAAAATGAAATAAAACACTTCTGAATATTTCTTCAAATTCTGCTCTTGTGTTTCTGTTTCAAGCAGACACTTATCAATTTTAGACTGAGAGTGAGGAGTGGGGCATTACACTGTTTCATAATAATACATTTAATTTATTCTTCAACAGTAAAAATAGTGATATTTATAATAACTGATTATATTAACTGCTTTCAAACTTTCTCATCTCACACCATTTAAAAACAAAAACTACTCTCATCTTACTTTCTTCTGTCCATTCAAACAACATACAAATAACCTTTCTAATCTTTAATAAAACAGAACACAATGTCTTTTTCGACATTCTCTATATAATCAATACAACTTATGTTTAGCCTTCTGTTCATGCAGAGCTTTACATTTACACCTATCTTATTATTAATATATTATAATCCCTTTTTTATTGTTAAGTAATAATTTATTATTACTACTTTCTCCATTTCTTACACTTTCTCAGGTGAAGGAACTTCCATTCTATCTAATAAAATAATATAAATCAAGTTTTTAAACTAACAGAAAAGTAAAAGATTAAACAGAATAAAGTCTTAAAGACAAACATATCTAAAAACATATCTCTTTTCTTGTGTTTTGAAATAATTGCTCAGTAAGATACACTATGTACTTTTAATTTCTCATGACTCTTACATTATTTATTTATTTATTTATTTATTTTTTATCCAAATGTTTCATCATCTTTTAACATTTATCATTATTATACCTCTAAAATTACACTTTCATGTATTAACTATGGCAAACTAAAATAGTAGTAATAGAAATAGACACTCAATCAGCACTTTATAGCACACACTAAGCTTTTTTTTTTCTTTTCTTTATTATGAGGGTACTCTCTGGAAAATTTGGGGGAGTAACCCATCCAATAGGTAACTCTATAACTTTGCCACATGTTTGTAATATTTACTCTTCAAATCAATAAATCAGTGGTTAGCTGCTGGATTTAAATTTAGACCCTCAGAACAATTTAGACACGGGCATTAAACCCCATTGATGGCATTCTGGAAAATCATAAAGTGATCGTATAAGACTGAAATCCACTTTTCCAGAGAACTTTTAATCCACATTATAAATGGCAAATCAGTGGTGGTGTAGTGGTCTAAGCACATAACTGGTAATCTGGTAATCAGAAGGACGTTGGTTCTAGCCCCACAGCCACCACCATTGTGTCCTTGAGCAAGGCACTTAACTCCAGGTTGCTCCGGGGGGATTGTCCCCGTAATAAGTGCACTGTAAGTCACTTTGGATAAAAGCGTCTGCCAAATGCATAAATGTAAATGTAAATATATCAGATCAATCACATCATTTTCAGTCTTCTTTGTCTCCGGATTTCCTCCTGCCGCTTTAGTAACTTCTATAAAATCATCTTTCTCAGCCGTCTGCAATGGTGAGAAACTAGTTCCAGAATGAGTTAGTGAAACAACACACATAATGATGACAAAAGAAACACAGAATAGACACATGAATATGAAGTTATTAACATTCATATTTGAGGAAGTTATGATGTTCAATTTAATCTTAACCTTTCTCCATGGGCTTCACCCGCCCCAAAGACTAATTTTTAAATGATCCAAATCATTCTTAAATTTATGTTCCTTTAATTTTAGTCTCAAATGCAGCTTCTCAGTGTATCCACGATCAACCAAGACCTATTCTGTGTATACCAAACAAAAAATAAATAAAATAAAAATAAAATAGCTATCTATCTGCTTTCTATCTTTTTCTAAAGTCAGGGCCCCTTTCTGTCTGTCTGAAGACATCAAGAGATGCTTGTTTCCCTCAAAGTCATCCTCAATGCCTTCATCAGACAGTCCCTAACAAAAAAAAAAAATCTCTGCCTATCTTTTGTTGGTTGATCAAGTTTACACCGACAACACTGCACTCACATTTAAATTGTTCTCCAGACATTTTTAAAATCATAGAAAATTCAAAAACAACTTTCTTGTGTTTAATTTAATAATGTTAAAATAGCATTCTCTCATAAACTGGACCAGACAGAACATAAAACAGACACATGAATGTGAAGTTTTCACATTTAAGGTTTAACTGCATAAGATACAAAATATAATTTTCTTATTTTATCATATCTTTGGTCCTCTTTTGCCATTTGCTTTAATATAAAAACACTTATCTTAAATACAACCTTGGTTTAAAATACAATTACTTATTTGACTTTAGTTTAGCGCAATACACTCAACTCAAAGCTTTATTGTTTGTCCAGATAATGTGATTTCCCAAATGAAATTCAATCACTTTAATGTTATCACTTTTTTATAATCTAAATATTCTTACTCATCACTTTGATATAAAAGGAGTTATGATCTGACACATGTCCATTCAACAGCTGCTCCCTCTCAGTTTAGTCAATCTTACATCAGGCTTCATTCATGGCATGAAAAGAACAGCCCAAGCATAAACATTGTCCAGTCCACTAAGGGTTAACTTTTTGATTTCATGCACATTTTTGTTTTAAAGCTATTTGTTTGTTTATACTATATTATATTTATCCTTATACATACATACATACATATACATATACATACACACACATTTACACAGACATACAAATATAATTTTTATCATTGGTTTTAATTCTACAATCATAATATTTATTAAGTGCCCTCTTTGTTTTTAATCATCAGATCTCTTCTGCCTCTTATATTGATGAAAATAGTCTAAATAGATTTTCTTTTATGTAAATTGCATACATACTCCTCATTAGTTATGCAGCAAAGGATCAACCTCTTTATCTGGATGGATATTTATAGGGCTCATATACACTTCCATACGCAATCACACTTCAGTCATACTTCCCATACTTTAAAACACAGATTCTCTCACAAACACAGAACCTTTCACACTTTTTACAAACACAAGGCCTTTATAAACACAGAGCTCTCAAAAAATATTATACTAAAACAAACCTATTACTTCTGCCCCCCCCTTTTGCTCTCCTCTTTGTTACGACCCCAGTGTGGGTCGTATTGTGTGGGTTCGGTTGTCTTGTCACTTGTTTTGTAGGTTGGAGTTGGAGTGAGTGACATCATGATGACTGATCGAGTACACTTGTGCTAGAGCGGATGCCGGCAAACAAAAACAGCTCCCTTCGGTCGTGACGGGGCGCGCTCTCCTCTCGTGCCATTTTGTTATTGTTTTATTTCCGTTTTGGTCTATTCTCTTACTTTAATAAATGTTATTCCTTTTTGCACGCAACTTTAACGTGTCATCTCCTTCTTTGTCGCGGCTTGTGAGCCGGCCGTGACAAATGGGGGCTCGTCCGCTCGTTTGTAACTTTTGAAATTTCCTGTTATTTGCCGACGTGATTTGGGAAGCGTTTTTGTTGCGTTCGGTTATTTTGTAATGAACTTGGCACGTTCATTAACTGATCGTAAAACCGGAAGAATGTTGTTTGGTTAACGCTATTGTTTGAGATGTCTTATTCGTCGTTTGGAAGGAAATGCGCGTTGAACTTATTTTGAGGACATGTTGCTGTATCCTTCGTTAGCTGTTCTATACTGTTTCTAAGAGGTAAGTGACTTTGCAAATCCGTGGGGAGAATATTGTTGATTGTTCCCTTGTTAGGTGTAGCTGCTTGGTCCCTTTTGGAACAAGTAGGTAATGTAATTTTTGTTATTTTTGTGTGGTGACCGTGAGTAGAGCAGTTGTCTCGGGAGCATTTCCGTGGTATGAGTTAGTCGCCAGCGTGCTGGTTGCTTTTCTTGTACCAGCGGTAGTTGGTGCTTAAATACCCCTCGCCAGTAACCACACGAAGATTGAGTTAGGTAGCCTAGTTGTTTTTCTTATAGATAGGGAAAGGGAACCTTTTATTCCTACCACGTGAAGTTTGTGAATTACAATATTTATTGTAACGTATATTTTAGAGGAAGTATGTCTAATCTTGTAGAAGATTTTATTATTTCTCCCTCTGAAGCATTACTTGAGGCGTTTACAAAAGATCAGTTGTTTAATATTGCGGATCATTATGAAATCGAACTTGAAGATAGGAGATTAAAAGAGAGTAAAATTAGAGAAGCAATTAAAACAAAACTGATAGAACAAGCTATATTGATTGAAATGTCTGATACAGCTACTGTTAGTCAAATTAAACCACCTGTTGGCTTGTTAACTTTTGAACAACAAGAGAGGTTATTGCTGTTACAGCTTGAACAGGAGCGTGTAAAATTAGAAATGGAGCGTGAGAGAAATAAAACTAAACAGACAGATATAGAGCTGCAGAAATATCGCTTGGATATGTTAAGAGAAGGCAGAATAGATGATGGTTCAGAAGATGCTTTTCAGGGTGCTTCTAAAATGTTTGACACTGCGGGAAACTTGCGTTTGATGCCTAAATTTAGTGAACGAGATCCGGATACATTTTTTACCTTGTTTGAACGGATCGCGGAAGCGAGAGGTTGGCCCAGTAAGGAACGTACACTACTTTTACAGTGCGTGCTTACTGGTAGGGCTCAGGAGGTCTATTCTTCTCTTCCAATTTCGGACTGTAACGATTATGACCTCGTAAAAGCAGCAGTTTTGAAATCGTACGAGTTAGTACCAGAAGCGTACAGACAAAAATTTAGAACGTTGTCCAGAGGTGTCAATGTTGCTCATGTTGAGTTTGCTAGAGAACTAAGTACAGCATTTAGTCGCTGGTGTATGGCATCTGAGGTAACCACATTTGAGGAGTTGACTGACTTAATAGTTTTGGAACAGTTTAAGGATTCTGTACCCGCTCGTATTGCAACATATATAAATGAGCAGAAAGCAGACACGGCTGCTAAAGCTGCTGAATTAGCCGATGATTATGTGTTAACACACAAGGATTTTGAGTTTCGGAAAAGGGACGAATTTTTCGAAGATAAAGGAGATCGTATGTCTAGAAATTCATCTCTTGTCTGTAATTACTGCCATGGTAAAGGCCACTGGAAAAGTGAGTGCCCTGTGCTTAAAGCCAAGAGTAAAGGGGGAAAGTTTCCTCGCGTTAAACCAGCTGCTCTTGTGGCACCCGTGTTAAGTCCTGTTAAATCATTGTGTGAAGGATTTCCCAAACTGGGTGACCTTTTAGGAGAGGGTGATTATGCGCCTTTTATCACCCACGGACATGTGTCGATGATTGGTACAGAGATACAAATTCCAGTAACGATATTAAGAGATACGGGAGCTTCGGAATCTTTTATATTGGAGGATGTGTTGCCGTTTTCATTTTTGAGTGACACTGGTACTAGTGTTCTTGTTAGAGGAATTGGGTTGGATGTGGTGTCTGTTCCTTTACACAGAGTAACGTTGTCATCTGAGCTTGTGAGTGGTGAAGTGGTGATTGAGTACGTCCGTCACTGCCCGTGGATGGGGTGGATATAATCATGGGGAATAATTTGGCAGGGTGTAGGGTGTGGCCTGATACCTTTTCACCTCCTGTGGTTTTATCTGTTCCTCTTCCAGGTCCTGACGACAGTCACAAGAATTATCCGGAAGTGTTTACTGCATGTGCCGTAACTCGTTCCATGACCTCTGTACAGCCAAGGGTAACTCCTGATTCTGCTGTAGTAAAACCATTCTCTTTGCCTGATGACTTTTCTGTTTCTGCTTCTGAGTTGCTCCAGGAGCAGCAACATGATTCTTCTCTCCATCAATTGTTTGAGAATGTGATGTCTTTGGATGAAATTAGAAATGTTGCTCATGGGTATTTTTTGCAGGACGGCATATTGGTGAGAAAATGGATTCCTCATGGTAGTAATTTTGCTGGAGATCCTATCATGCAGGTGGTAGTTCCAGAGAAGTATCGCTCACTGGTATTGCAGATTTCCCATGATAAACTTGCAGGTCATTTAGGGGTAAAAAAGACCTATCACAGAATCCTTCGTAATTTTTTTTGGCCAAAATTGAAGAAGGCTGTGTCACAATATATAAAGACATGTCATACTTGTCAATTAACAGGCAAGCCAAATCAGAAGATCAAACCTGCTCCATTGTTTCCCATTCCTGCTGTCAGTCCGCCATTTGAGCATCTAATTATTGATTGTGTAGGCCCGCTGCCTAGATCAAAGTCAGGTTACATTTATTTGCTCACGGTGATGTGTGCCTCTACTCGGTACCCTGCAGCGTATCCTCTCCGTACTATCACTGCCAAATCAGTGGTGAAGGCTTTGACTCAGTTCATTTCCATTTTTGGCATTCCGAAGATTGTGCAAAGTGATCAAGGTTCTAATTTCACTTCTCATTTGTTTTCTCAGGTCTTGAAATTGCTGCACATTAAGCACAATAAAGCTAGTGCTTATCATGCTCAAAGCCAGGGGGCTTTGGAGCGTTTCCATCAGACACTGAAGTCTTTATTGCGTTCTTATTGTACTGAGATGGAAGGTGATTGGGAACAAGGATTGCCGTGGTTGATGTTATCAGCGCGTGAGGTATGTCAGGAGAGTACTGGGTTTAGTCCCAATGATTTGGTGTTTGGGCACACAGTTCGGGGGGCCACTGGCAGTACTCAGAGATCAGTGGGTTGAAAGTGCACCACCAAAAAACTTGATAAGTTATGTGAATGATTTTAAGCGTAGGTTATATGAAGCAGGTAAGGTGGCTAAGGAACAATTGCATTTTTCACAGAAGCGTATGAAGACGATTTTCGATCGACCGAACTGAGGAACGGAAATTTATGCCTGGCGATCAGGTGTTGGCTCTGTTACCTGTTGAGGGCTCCCCATTTCAAGCTCAGTTTACAGGTCCGTATGTGGTAGAAAAACAAGTTACTGACTTAAACTATCTGATTGCCACTCCAGAGAGAAGAAAGTCCACCCAGTTGTGTCATGTTAATTTGTTGAAGCCCTATTATTGCCGTTCTCACAAGATGTCAGACGATGAGGTGAAGCCTGCATTAGTAGTTGAGAGAATTTCGCTTGTGGGGGAGGAAATAGATGAGGGAGTTTCTTTTCCAGATGGTGCCGTGCTGTTGGGACGTCTAAAGGGTTCAGAGACTCTTGGAGATTTGTGTGGGGTGCTGGCCCATTTGCCTGAGGATAAATGTGGTGATTTGATTGATATTATTAATCATCATGTTTCCTTATTTGGTGATATACCTTCACGTACACATTGGCTGGAGCACGATATTGATGTTGGGGATTCGAAGCCCATTCGCCAGAATTTTTGTCGGGTGTCCCCAAATAAACTCCTGCATTTTAACGCTGAAGTTCAGTATATGCTGGATCATGGTATTGCACGACCTTCATTTTCTAGTTGGGCATCTCCCTGCTTGCTTGTGAATAAACCTGATGGTACTTATCGGTTTTGTACAGACTATCGTAAAATAAATAGAGTAACAAAACCAGACTCATTTCCACTGCCTCGTATTGAGGATTGTGTTGACCGGGTTGGGTCGGCGAAATTTGTAAGCAAGTTCGATCTGCTTAAAGGCTATTGGCAAGTTCCATTGACCAAAAGAGCTCAAGAGATTTCCACTTTTATTACATCGCAGGGGTTATTCTCTTACAATGTTATGAGTTTTGGCCTTAGAAATGCGCCTGCAACCTTTCAGCGGCTCATGAATAGGGTTGTTTCTGGGTTAGAGGGAGTGGCCGTCTATCTGGACGATGTAGTAGTTTTCAGTGATTCATGGGAGCAGCACTTGAAGCATATCGCAGCCCTGTTCTCTCATCTTGAAGAGGCTGGCCTGACCGTCAATTTGGCTAAATGCGAGTTTGCCAAGGGCACTGTGACTTACTTGGGTAAGGTAGTTGGACAAGGATGTGTGCGACCAGTTCGGGCCAAGGTTGAGGCCATTGATCACTTTCCTTCTCCTACTACTAAGGAGTTGATGCGGTTTTTGGGGTTAGTAGGTTACTATCGGGGATTTTGCAGGAATTTTTCTACCGTGGTAGCCCCCCTCACTGATCTGTTGAAAGCAAAAGCAGCTTTTGTTTGGACATCTACCTGTCAGGATGCCTTTGAGGCAGCTAAATCACTGCTTACATCCACTCCTGTGTTGGCAGCACCTCGTTTTGATCGTTCTTTTCAGGTATGTGTGGATGCTAGCAATGTGGGTGCTGGAGCAGTGTTGTTACAGGCTGGTGAGGAAGGAGTTTATCGTCCAGTTAGCTACTTTTCAAAAAAGTTTAACTCTTATCAGTTGAATTATTCGGTGGTTGAAAAGGAGGCATTAGCTTTGATTTGGGCTTTGCAACACTTTGAAGTGTATGTGGGATCTGTGTCAGACCCATTGGTTGTGTATACGGACCACAATCCGCTTGTCTATTTACATTCTTTGCGGTGCCCAAACCAACGGTTGACTCGTTGGTGCCTCTTTTTGCAATCGTATGCACTTGACATCCGACACATCAAGGGGACTGACAATGTGGTAGCTGACGCATTGTCTAGAGCTCCTTATTCCTTCTAACTACACCCTACCCCCATAATCTGCTTTTAACTGATTGACTAACTATGTTTTGCTCTACTTGTCTGTCTTAAATTGCTTCCACAGGGCCCGTGGTTGCTGAGGATATTGGAGAGTTTTACAGAGTGGTGGGTCTTTCCAGTTTTGGGAGTTATCGGGTGAGGGGTTTTCATAAATGTCCACCCTTTTTTTTATGGAGGGGGGTGTTACGACCCCAGTGTGGGTCGTATTGTGTGGGTTCGGTTGTCTTGTCACTTGTTTTGTAGGTTGGAGTTGGAGTGAGTGACATCATGATGACTGATCGAGTACACTTGTGCTAGAGCGGATGCCGGCAAACAAAAACAGCTCCCTTCGGTCGTGACGGGGCGCGCTCTCCTCTCGTGCCATTTTGTTATTGTTTTATTTCCGTTTTGGTCTATTCTCTTACTTTAATAAATGTTATTCCTTTTTGCACGCAACTTTAACGTGTCATCTCCTTCTTTGTCGCGGCTTGTGAGCCGGCCGTGACATCTTTTTATCCCTCTCTCTCCTTTATTTCCATAAAAAACACTCATTATTTACAGTGGTTGATTGCTATATCTGTTACTTCTTTTTATATTAAAACTCATGTACTTCCACCCACAGAGTTCACATCCATTTTGGGTCTCTGTTCAAGACAATTTCTACATTGGTGCTAATTCTCCTTTACTCTCCCTATGTCGTGGAAGATTGCGATGATTTTCTCTAAGTTGAAGAAAACTCTCAGAGTCTTGAGTTCCAGATGCCAAAGTTCAGTTTATTGAGAATCAACAAACATGAGTCCAGTCAGCTGTCTGTCCTGACTCTATCCTCCTAAGTTCTCAGTTATATACCTTTTTGTTATCTCTTTGCCCATTATCTCTGACCAATAGAATAATTACCCTTATCTCTTTCCTTCGCCACCAATA
Source organism: Xyrauchen texanus (assembly GCF_025860055.1). Taxonomy (NCBI): domain Eukaryota; kingdom Metazoa; phylum Chordata; class Actinopteri; order Cypriniformes; family Catostomidae; genus Xyrauchen; species Xyrauchen texanus. Next base: position 13,385,074 of record NC_068292.1, on the reverse strand, counting down.
TAGTTTATTTCCTCGCTAATTAAATATTGGTGGCAAATCCTCATCTAATTATTTTTAAAAAACATACATCAACTGGTAACTCCACTTATTTTTGACATATGTCATAGTTCATGGTAAGAGTGCATTAATTTTAGAAACACCTGTGTATGAGAAAAACAGCCATGTCCCCTTCACATACCTTTTACCTTTGCCCTACATTTCAGTATACCCTCATAATGAGGCGGCCTTGTTTTGTTCATACACAGTATCATTTAATTAATGAAAGAAAATACAAGCTTCAATGATTCTCAACTCATCAAGGCAAAACACCATGCCAGAAAACATATCATATAAGAGATATCTAACTTATTAAAAGTATTTTTGTAAGAAGTGCATCCTGTGTTTTAATGAGACACACCATATATTTTAGAGATACGTGTCGGCATAAAGGAAATACATCAAGAATATATGTCAAAATACTACTAATTAACAGAAACAGCAAAACACCAGCTGCAAGAATACAAGACACCATTCATATAATAACTGATTAAAAAAGTACATCCTGTATTTCAAGGTTGTATACCATTCTTTGTGTTCTCTGCAGCATCAACACTTTTAGTAACCTCATATGCTCTCTCCTGGCTCACACAAAGGCCTAGAAACTCATATAAGTATTTTGATATATAAAAACACACTAGAAGATGAAAAATATACAATATATATAAAAACACACTAGAAGATGAAAAATATACAATATACTCCCTCCTCTGAGACTTAAAAAGTCTCACACTCTTTTTCCCTTAAACCAGAGTGCAGTCACACAAGCCAGCCAATCCCATACCAACTTGCAGCCAAAAGTGGCTACACCAGTCCTTTATCCAATGCTGTCTATATGGGGCTGCACTCTGCAGGACCTGGGACCAAACATCTCCCCCACACTTGACCAAGAAGGAGTAAAAGATCCCAGTCCAGTAGCTACCACTGTTCCTGGGGAGGGGATGACAAAAATCAAACTTATTTGTAATAAGCATGTGCATGCAAATGTAAAGCCTTGCGTGATGTAGAGTACAATTGATTATCCATTAAATAGAAGATATATATATGTTTAACAAAACACTAGTAAAGAGTACCATAGTAATATTTATCCTTCGTTGCCAGAGGAACTCACAGACAATTCCGGTAGCCTGGAGCGCTATCTGGTGGTGTGTTGGAGCAGACAGCGGGTTTTTAAACCACCAGTTGAGTCTATTTGCTCTTGCAGCCAAGCACTGAGGTGCTCGTCGCTCCTGTCTTCACATGTCGCTCTTGTATGTCTTCTCTTAGCAATTACTTCACAACTGTATTTTCTTGAACAAAATCATCATCAATACTACTTCTACTTGATTAATTATATTGTAATATAAACTTTGTTAACGTAAGTAATGGGTTATATTGAAAGTAATAGGGGAACAAGTCAAAAATAACAAACAAAAATCCCTCTAACTCCTGTCTTGAGATGCTATGTATTCTGTTATGTAAAATGAAAGTACAATAGTCATGCTATCTCCCTTACTATCAAAAACATGAGAAAAGTGTTCAAAAATAAATTTCCCCTCAAATTCCAATGTTGTATCTTGATTGCGTCTTAGTAAATTTCATCAAGCTCATCCAATCCAGGCCCAACAGTGCAATATCTGGTTTCCACCCCTAGGGCTGGTGCTATCATTGAGACCGTTACCATCTGCTTTGCTACTGTTCTGACCATTAGTGATCTGATAATTGGTATGACACAGCAAAACAGCAATGCGAATAGGGCCAGTCCTACAGCTATTATTATCCCTAACTTTATTAGTGCTGATTTCCATGAGCCAAACAGATCCTCAAACCATTTGCCAAACATCTGATCTCTTCCTGCATTAGATGTAACTTCCTTCCTGAGGTCATGCAGTTTTTTCATTGCCTGTGTAAAAGCTCCTTCTGGGGATGTATTATTCGGTATGTATGTACAGCAATCTGCTCCGAACATAACACATACTCCTCCTTTATCTGCCAATAACCAATTTAGTGCTTGACGATTTTGCCATGCCATTTTACTAGTTGCCGCTAATTGGGTTCCTAATGCCTCCAATGCCTCATCAGTATGGTTTATAAACCTTTGTTGATTATAGTAAATATAATTAATCCATTCTACATTTTTGCTGGCTGTTACCCATACAAATATTGACTCAAAGCCTGATTTAATTTCATTCCTAGCTTTAAATTGTTGTGGTATTCCCCTTGGTTGACCAATTGCATCTAAATAAACATCCGGATCTGGGGAGTACGCTCTTTTCACCCTTGCCTGTTGTTTTACAAGAGGATTTGGTGCAGTTTGGATTTCAGAGAGATCCCACTCTACCATAGTTACCTCTTGTAGTAACCTGACTCTAGTGCACAGCCCTTTCCAGTTTTTAGGTAGAGAGGTTTTCAACTGACCTCCCCACATAACCAAAAGTAGTCCGCTATGGTTTCTGTTTGTTCCTGATGAATCTTTATCGAAGGAGATACTAAGGTTTGATTTTCACATCCTGTAAGGCAATGACCGCCACTACACCTAAACATCCTGGGGTTATATTTGCAGTAAAGTTCTGTCCTAATGTTGCTGTTGCATAACGTGGTCCCCCAAATCTGATTACATTATCGTTGAAAAACATTTCTTCGTCTAAATGCCATATTACTGCGCAATTGCCCTTAAACTGTCCTACATTATTTTGTCCCTTGGTCCTGTTAAAGCATTCATATTCCAGTTGTTGATTAATCGTAAATGATGATGGACTTTCTCTATTCTTATTATCCACGCGTACATCTAATTTCCTACATTCATCTCCCCATCGTAGCAGCTTACTGTACTTTTCATATTCTGGGTGACCTAGGAAAGCCAAACATTCCGCTGGGCAGAACACTGTTCTTCCTTTAATTCCACAATTTTTGGCATAATACTTGGCGCAGTGTCTGTAATCATACTGATTCGGAACTACTGTCAACTTCTTCAACGGTGAGGGTGAGCACATTACACAATTTGTCATGTCTGCCTGCTTAACCGTATATTTAGCCCATTTATACCAGTCGTTTTGATTTGCATGTTGTAATAATTCTTCTACTCCTGCTGTCTCAATAGGTTCTGAATCATATATTAAATCTGATGGCCTTGTTTTGCCTTGGTCAGCTGCACTTGACTTACTATCTGGTTGGTGTTGTGTCGAGCGATTATCAATTAATTTTTTGTCTTTCTTTGTGTCATCTTTGCTTAATGCACCAGAGGCTCTTTTCTGTCTGATTAATTGTTTTGTGACGTCTTGTTCCTGCTCATTGTTGGAAAAGGGACATAAGGTCTGATGTGTTGATTGTGTTGAGATCGTCATACCATGGTCGCTCTGACGGTCCTTCACCGGGTGAGCCTGGGTCTTCTTGTGCTGCTTCCCCGGTAGGCCCTGTATTGGGGAAATACCTGTCCCAGATATATCATCAATATCATTATCCACAGTACCTCCTTCATCCCCCAGCCTTTCCTCTGCCGCTGACAAGAGGTCATCCCACGGATGCCTCGATTGGTCTGCTCCATCTTCTTCAATTGTTTCTGTATTTGGTACAGCAAGGCGAGTACTTTCTTCCTGTCTTTCTCTTTCTTCACCTTCCTGTTCCTGTTCTTCTGCGTCATGTACTTCCGTTTCTCCTTCTGTGCTGTCCTGCTCCACTGTGGCACGTCCTTCAATTTCTGCCTCTTCCACAGTGTGCTCGTCCCCTACGTTCGGTTGTCGTTCTTCTTCTTCTTCGTCACTCTCTTCAACGTCTCTATCTGGTACTTGTGGGTCTTCTTCAACCTCGTGGGCTTGGTCCTCTTCTTGCTGCACCGCTGCTTCCTCTGCTTCAGGTTCCTGATTTTGTGGAAGGTTTCTCCTGCGTACTTTAGTGCAGTGATTCAAATGATACCATGTATTACTTCCTCTTACCTTCACTGCCGTTGGGGTCGCCTGTATCACTTCATAAGGTCCTTCCCGCCGTGGCTCATTCCACCTCCGTCTAAACACCCTCAGGTACACAAGATCTCCAGGCGTAATTGAACAAGGTTCATTCTCTTCCTGCCTAGGATTTCTTCTTTGTTCCTGCAAACAGATTTTTCCATGTATTGCCGTCAATTGTCTCATATATGCTTTCAATTCCATTTCTAGTTGTTCCAATGATGGACCCTCATAGGGTCCTCTTAGATAAGGCACTGGCATAGGTCGTCCTGTCAACATTTCATGCGGGGTTAGATTAGTAATCCTATTTGTTTGCATGCGGTATTTCATTAATGCCAGTGGAAGCGCATCAACCCAATTAAGTCTTGTTTCTTGGCAGATTTTCACTATTTTTGCCTTGATGTTTCCATTTACTCTCTCTACCATCCCCTGAGACTGCGGATGGTAGACGCATCCTAGTCGTTGTTTTATTCGCAGCTGCTGTATTACCGTTTTTAACGCTCTCTGAATAAATGCTGATCCATTGTCTGAGCTAATTTGCGACGGTATTCCAAATCTCGGGATAACTTCTCTTGTCAGAAATTTAATCACTGTTTGTGCTCCCTGATCGGCTGAGGGTACTGCTTCCACCCACCTACTGAATCTGTCTATTATTACTAACATGTACCTTTTCCCTCTGACTGATCTTATCATATCTACATAGTCCATTACTAGGTGTTTGAATGGGCCCTCTGGTGCTGGAATGTGTCCCAATGGAGCGGTTGTACCCTTCCTAACATTATGTTTTTGACAAATTTCACAGTTAGTTAAAAACTCATCTACTGAGGCCTGTAAGTATGGTGACCAGTAACCCTGTTGTTTTATCTTCCTCACCACCTCACCTCTTGCACAGTGATCAAATCCATGTGCATCAGAAATTAGCATGTTTAGAAGTGCTACTGGAGCCAATATCTGTCCCTCATGTGACCTCCATATTCCATTTACATCCCTTGTTGCCCCCTCTGCTGCCATTGTGCTAGTTCAGGCTGACCAGCTTGAAGCTGTATTCGAGCTACGTCTGCTAGGCTTGGCTGGACCTGTAATATCACTTGCGGTGCTATTATTGCAACCTTACATCCTGACGCTTCTCTGGCCTGTTCATCCGCAGCATTGTTTCCTTTAATAACAAAATCATTGCCTTTTTTGTGTGCCTGGCACTTCACGATAGCCAACCTTTTTGGACTCAGCATTGCCGAAATTAATCTGATTATTTGGTCTTTATGCTGAATCGGTGTTCCATCACTCTTTTTGAAACCTCTCTGCTTCCACACTGCACCAAACAGATGACACACTCCATGAGCATAAGCAGAATCTGTATATATATTTGCTCTTTGATCTTTCGCAAGCAGACAGGCTTTGGTCAGTGCTTTCAATTCTGCCAATTGTGCCGAGCATGGCTGTTCGCAATGCTGAACCACAACAGGCACAAAAGAATCTCCCTGCTTTCTTACCACAGCAAACCCAGCATGATTTCCTAAATAGTCCCTAAAACAAGATCCATCGACAAAGTACTCTACTTCAGCCTCAATCATAGGCGTTGATTCCAGGTCAGGCCTCAATCGTGTAAATGCTAATGAATTTGCCACACAATCGTGCGGTGTGCCCTCGTCCTCCAAGGGAATGTAGTTTGCTGGGTTTACAGTGGTACATCTTTTTATAGTTACATCTGGGTAGGTTAGCAGTGTTGAATATGCTAAACACCTTGCCGGTGTTAGTACAAATTTCCCACTCTCTATTAACTCTATTATCTTATGGTGAGTGTAAATCACTACCGGGTATCCCATAGTTATTGTAGAGGCTTTCTCATACGCAAAGTAAACTGCAGCCAATCCCTGATAGCATGGCGGATATCCTTGAGCTACGCTGTCCAGTTTCGTGCTATAATATGCTATTGGTTGTTTTCGTCTCCCACTGCACGACTCCTGCATCAGTACTGCTGATGCATAACCACTTTTTCTGTCTGCTATATACAAATGAAATGGCTTGGTGTAATCCGGACTTGCTAGTGCAGGTGCTGTTTGCAGTTCCTTTTTAGTGTTTCAAATGCTACCAGTGCATCTGCACCCCAGGTTAACCTACTTCTAAGGTTTTGCTGTCCTGTCTGCTTCATTAGTTCTCTCAGGGGTTTGTTTTCATAGCGTAGTCTTCTATCCAATCTGAACTAAATCCTGTCATACCTAAAAAGGTCATCATTTGCCCCACTGTTTGTGGTTGTGGAGCTTTACTTATGCCTTCCAATTGGCTTGGTGATATTGCTTTAGTCTGATGTGCAATGATCCGTCCCAGATACTCCACCTGGGGTAAACAGTATTGTAGCTTATCGTTTGATACCTTATGACCCCCTTCAGCTAGTTTAGTAAGGACCTTAATACTATCCTGATGGCACTGCTCCAGTGTTGGTGAGCAGATCAATAAGTCATCTACATACTGGATCAATGTGCTGTCCATTCTTAGATCTTCTAAGTCTGTTTTTAATACCTGATTAAACACATGAGGTGAGTGCTTAAATCCTTGTGGCAAACGTGTGTACGTGAACTGTTTACCTTGATAGGTGAATGCAAAGAGTTGTCTGCTTTCTTCTGCTAAGGGAATACTGAAAAAGGCAGAACACAAGTCAATCACAGTGAAATAATTTGCAGCAGGGGAACATTGGTCAGCAGAGTATGCGGATTGGGTACTTCTGCAGGCCAATCCTCTACTACCTCATTAACTGCCCTTAAATCATGTACTAATCGCCATTTTGCCTTATTTGCCTTTGCTACTGGTAATATAGGTGTATTACAACAACTTGATGTTTCTACTAGCACTCCTGCTTTGAGCAACCCTTCAATTGTACTTTCAATCCCTAATATTGCCTCAGGCTTAATTGGGTACTGCTTTTTTCGTGGAGGTTGGGTTCCTGGTTTTACCCTTATTTGGACTGGATTTGCTGACAGTACTAACCCTACATCAGTGTCATGGCGTGACCACAGTTTTTCTGGCACCATCTTTTCCATTTCTGCCATCAGTTCTACCATTTTTGAGCCTAGTTTTTCTGCAGGCGAGATAACTACTACCTTAGGCGTTCCTATCATTCGGGTGGCACATATGATCTTTAGAAATGTTTTATCTGATGATTCCATGATAAGATGATTCTCTGTTTCTTTCCAATGTATCCTCTCTGCTTTCTTCATCATTTGTCCTAAGTCTTTTTGTTCCCTTCCTTTGCTCACATAAATTGTTACATGTGGAACAGAGTCCGGTATCTGAAACCATTTGTCTAAAAAGTCATTGTTTTCTACCTTGAGAGCTGCTCCCTCCTGTCCAATTACTATGTATTCTGACGTCAAGGTAATTTCTTGCTGTTTTGTTTCATTCAGCCATTTTTCTTCCAATTCTGGTTTTCTTGTTTCATCGTACATTAATGTACAATGATGCTCTGCTCCAGGCACATTTGGATCCCTTAACTGTGCCCTAATATATTTTCCCCATTTGTCTATTGTGTCGCCCACTGCTTTTCCTAGATTTCCCAGCCAATATACGTTTGCTTGTGGATATTGAGGTTCAGGTGATTTTGTCATGGTCATTTGTTTTACCCCTCTGTTGTCAATGTAGATTCCTTCTGGAGTGCACCATATTTGTAGATTCATTTTGCATATAGCGTCTCTTCCCAATAAGTTCACTGGTGTATTCTCTGATATTAAGATTGGGATGTTTACTGCTTTTCCTTTTACTTCTATGTTTACTGGAGCCGTCATTGGAATCAATTGCGTTTGTCCCGAGAATCCTACTGTCTTCACATATTTTCCAGACCGGGGAGGTGAGAGGCGTAACTTGGACTTATACACGTAAAGGTGGCTCCAGTATCTATCATAACAGGTGTTACTTTTCCCTCTATCTTAACCTTCATTATTGGTTCTTGATCAGCATCAGTTGATATCATTGGAAGCTGACCCCTCCCTGTAGGATTCTCTGGGCAGCCCTAGTAACCTTGTGGTGGTCCACGCCATGGATTGACGGGACCTGGGGCCTGCTGCTGCTGCTGCTGCTGCTGCTGGTGGGGGTCCTGTTGCCAGTTGTTGGTGTCTGCCTGGTGTGCTTGTGGCCAGGGGTTCATGGGACAGTCTCTCTTTCGGTGTCCCACTCTGTTACACCCCAACATACATTTGTTGGGCCATTATTATAGTTCTGTCGTCCTTGTCCTCTTCCTCTTCCCCTTGATACTGTCGATTCCATCTTCTATTCATTTGATCGGGGAACTGATATATTACAGTCGGCATAGGCTGTTGCATCGCCTGACTCTGCATGGGTATCTGGTCCGGAACACTTGGCCCAGGAGCCATTGGTGCTACCTGGATTGTTGGTACAGGTTGATACATGGGCACAGGTGATACGCCAGGTACCAGAGGTGCAGCCATTCCACTTGAAGTTATTTGAGCCTGTGCACTGCTTGGAGTTGGTGATGCTGTATTTACTGGTGCCATTACGGAGGTTGATGCGTCTTTTCCTTTTACTGCTGCTTGAATTTTCTTCCTGTTTCCTGTTAGTTCCTCCAGCTGCAATTGTTCTAGTTTCTTACGTATGTCCTTCTCCTGCTGTCTTAGTTTTTCTTCACTCCGTCTGTGTTGTTCCACTGCATGTACTACATGGGCACAGAACTCTTTCTGTGTCTTGGTAGTTAACCCCACCACGTCTTCCAGCTTGTCCTTTACTGGTGTAGGCATAGCCTCTATTATGGCCGTTCGAACACTGCTGTCATCCAGGGATCCTTTTCTGGATCTTTTTCCATTTCCAGCTTCCATCTCTTTAGCTCTCGTTCGATATAGGCTTTCGGGTTTTCAGTTGTTCCCAGTGGCTCTCCTTTTATTGATTTTGGGTCTAGGTTGGTGGGAAATTCTTCTCTTAGGGCTTTCCAGATGTTATTTCGGCATCTGCTGAATGGTATCTCATCATATTCTGTGGTATCTGCTGCATTTCCCACTTTGGCTTTTTCGAGTATTTCCGCCATTTTGCCTCCTCCAATGCATCTTGCAAGCAGTGCTTTAATATCTCCCAGGGCCAGTTGAGTTCCTACTGCTCGCTCCTCAACATCTCTAATCCATCTTCCTGCTCCTTCATAGATGTCAGGAAGAGCTGCCAGTAGTCCTTCGAGATCATGATTGGCCCATGGCACATAGCAGTCATACTGTCCCTTCATCATAATGGGACACTGTGCTGCCATCTTGTTATGTAGTCCACTTGGTTTTTCCATTTCATCTTGCCACGCTTCATTATCCCCTCCATCAGACTCCGCATCAGTTCTGACCATTCGTCCTGACGTTCTCTGCCATGCTTGTGTAGTCCCTTCTGGCACGCTTTCAATGTAAAGCCGTCCTGTGACTTGCTTCATCTTCCCTTTTGTCCGATGTCTCAGGGTGTTTATATCTGGAGCAACATGCTCCTTTCTTCTTGTTGACCTTCTCGTATTTTTCAGCATTTCTTCCTCCTTCCTCATGGAGTTCAATAGTTCTAGTGACTTGGCCCTGATGTTGGTCACCTCTTTCCTCATTTGCCGCTGTTTTTCTGCACTTCTTTTCACTTTCAATGGTATTGTTATGTCGTCATCTGTCTCAAGGTCTATTAGATCGTCCTCCTCAGATGTATTTTCTTGCTCTTGTTTTCCTTGTTCTTCGTCCTGCAGCTCTGCGTACCTTTTTATTCCTTCCAGTATTGCTTCCTGGCATTGTTTGCTTATCTCTTCCCTCATTCTCTGTTGACCTGACATTTCTTGGCGGATTTCTCGATCTGATCCTTCTGGCTCTTCCCACATCGGGGTCCTTGAACCCTTCATGCTGTCTTGTTCTGGTCCTATTGCTCCTTCATCACTACAGATGCTTCTCAGATCGGCTGTTGGGTATAAATTTGCTGGCTTTTCTTTTTGCTCTACTGGCACTTTCTCATTGACTTCTATTTCTCCGGCCATGCGTACTTCTCCTTTAAACTCTATCATGGGCATTTGCAAATCCCCTTTTGTTTCCATTGTTGGTGCATAGGGAGGGGTCTCTCTCCTGTTTCCTCATCCACCTTCTTTCTTTCCCTTTCTTGTTTTATTATTTCTATCCCCTTGGTTTTAAACATATGGAGCATCATTAGTTCTCTATCCCGCTTCATTATCCTCTTCTGGCTTTTATCCTTTGGTTTATAATTTTTTATCAATGCTTCCATTTCTCTACATATCCCTACATCAAATGTTCCCTCTGCTGGCCATTTTGTGTTCAGCCCCTTCGTTCTTCCTTCCCATTTCTTAGACATCTCTTTTATCACCTCCCTATATGTTGGAAACTCCATGCATATCTGATCCAATGGTGTTGGTGCCATTCTACTATCTCTCTATATTTTCTTTTACAGTAATTCGGTACCTCTTTAACCCCAGATTGTTTTATTCTTCTATGCTAATCTTCACCAGGTTGGTCAGACGAGGACCACTAAAAGTATCCGACCCCTGACTTCTCCTGGGCTTTCTCTGGGTTGAGGAATTCTTTTATTCTTAACTATTTTCAATACCGCTTTTTACTTGTGTCTTTCTCAGTGGTTTTGTTGATTCCTCTTCTGGTGCCAGTCCACACGGATTATTTTGTGTCCAGAATAATGTCACTCCTTAGGATTATCAAATCACTGCTCCAGATTTTTCCACAACACTCTTGACCTGTTGTAATTACTTCTCCTGCCCAGTGTATGAAAGTAACATATGAGGTTAATTTTATTTGGCATTCTTTTCATGCTTTCACAGTAATATGCTTTTCAACTTTATCACATTTATTCTAGATAAAAAGACTCTTTCATTTTTATGTAGTATGCCTTTTGTCCCTTCTCCTTTTTCCCTTTTATTCTTATTACTTATTAATGTGTTTCATAAGTCCAGAAACAAATTACTAATTCCCTATATTTTTGTTATTAATCTTTTTAATTTTATTTATTTTCTTCTCTCAGTTAGTCTCCTCTTAAATTTAGTAACAGCTTACTTCCACATTATGATTCCTATTTCAGGAGGAAAACTGAGACAGGAAAAAAGTCTTGTTCTGTTTTTTCTTGTGTGTGTGTGTGCTCAAAGCCCTCCCTTCATTGCTCCTTTTTCTGGCTCTAGCAGCCCCTCCCCTCTCTCCCCTCCAGCACTCAGTCTCCAACTTACTGTAAGAGAGAGAGAGAGCAGTCAACAATTATGCTTATTTGTCTGCATCTCACCAGCTATATTTTGGATTATTCAATTTAATGTCAAAAACCCATATTTATTATAACTAATACTTATTCATATATTCCTTATATATATCTTTTGTTTATCATTTCTTTTTCCTCATAGTTCTTTATTATCTTTTCTTTATACTCTTTTGTCATTCCCTTTTATTTTTCTTATCGCATTATTTTTATAATTTGCTTATGTTCCTTCTTTTATTACTTACATGGTTTCACTTTATTTCTTTTCAAAACCAACTATTTGTTTATTTATGCTTTATGTTTGTTGATACAATCTTACTTTATGAATTACAAGATTTTTTTTTTTTTTTTTAGAAGTGGTTATACATCACTTACTTTTTTATACATACAACTTGAGTACAAAGTCTGATCTGGTTAACATACTTATACATTGCTTGTTTCTTATACATACAGCATGGTTATAAGTGTCTAAACTAATACATTCATTTTTCTAACTATTGCTTTATCATGCATTATACTTTTCATGTTTGGTTACATATTCATCTCAGCATAAGCAATACATTGTTTTCACATAAGTAATGTATCATTTTCTATGTCTTTATTGGCAATACACACTTAAGTTTTGCATTCTGCTTTATATCATGCATGTCTATATTTCCCTATCCAACCCTTTGATGGTTTTTTAACTATCTTTTATATATTTCCACCCATGTTTGTTTTATTTCTGCTGGGGGTTCCAAATAGATCATTACTTCAAATCTCTCAATTGTTCCCTCAATTGTGGTGGCTGGTACCCTTTCTCCATTGTCATTTTTATAGAATATCACCTTACTTTCTCTTTCCACCCTCCTCAATACACTAGTGACTTCCATGGCCACATTCCTTAAGATAGTTACTCCCAAACCCACTGGCCTTTCCAGTGTGTCCCAATAATGAGCCACTTCACATTTTAGGTAAGGAATCTTCACCTCCCTTATTGACACTTTCAGTCTTCCCCTATATATGTCTATCTCATCTACATGGCCTGTTTGACAGAGTGTAGTTATGTGATCCACAAATGGTTTAAGCTTTATATTCCTAACAGCAACCTCCAACCAGTTAACAAATGGCCACTCTTGTTCTATTTCTTCTAAATTCACCACCTCAGTTAAGGTTCTCACTAGCTCTTTCCTCTTTTTTTCAGTTAATTCTCTCCTCTGTCCTGTGTAATCTATGTACTCTGATTCGTTCCAAAAATGATCGCTGATTCCCTTTGACTCTATCAGCGCTCTTTCCAATTCTTCAGATCTGCGTTGATCTCCAACCCTTACAAAGCTTGCTTGTCTCTGCATATTCTCTAGTCTTGTTCACTGTAATGGAAAACATTTTGCCTTATTCTATCTCTCTACCTCTAAATCTCCCCCTCCTCTCACTCATGGGGCCGTTTATCCAGCCAGTCAATGAGCGAGAGGAAGGCAGGGAGGCATCAGAGAATCAGGTGTTTTTTGCGTCTTTATAATTTTTTCAACAATTATTTTATTTAATTCACTATTTCAATTCATTTTCTACTTTTATTTTCACTTAGTTTGTCCTCATTGCACCTGATTCTCTGTGATCTTTTGCCTCTGCACACAATACATCATTAACACCATAATTATGCATTTGAATAAACACATGAACAGTGCAGTTAGTACTGTAAGTGCACATAGAATAACAACATAGTTAGTCATGCTCATTATTCATCACCTCAAACATGCACATAGTTCAACAACCCCCTTGTTTTCTGCACAGTCCGGTCTTCATCAAATACTTCAAAAATCACTATATCTACCACCTGGAGGAATTTCTACGCGAATTTTCAACCACCCGAGTTAGGATTTTCACCTGTACAGGATTTTCAGCCACTCTTCTGGCAAAACCTTGAATAAATGCACCTAACCGGGAATTTCACGCGTCGTCGCTTCTCGACTCACCTCCAGGCCCAGAGCTGCTTCTCAACTCTCTTTAATAACATTCAGTCACTTCTTGACTCTTTAAACAATATTTCTTAAATAACCCCACCTTAATTTGTTTGAAATCTGGAACTCGTTTCTATTTCAGCCAATTAGTTCGAATTATTCTATGTTCGGACTGGCAAAAGTCTCAGGGAAGCCACTTACTGGGACTGCTACCACAGATCACGCAAAAACACCTTAAGCAAAGATGCTTACCTCAGTTTTGGCGCCGGTGTTTCTGTGCGATTCGTGCAGCCGTCCCACCAGCGACCTCTGTCCCCTTGACCTCAGTGCCAACCCTGCTCGCAGCGCCAAAGATATGTCGTGGAAGATTGCGATGATTTTCTCTAAGTTGAAGAAAACTCTCAGAGTCTTGAGTTCCAGATGCCAAAGTTCAGTTTATTGAGAATCAACAAACATGAGTCCAGTCAGCTGTCTGTCCTGACTCTATCCTCCTAAGTTCTCAGTTATATACCTTTTGTTATCTCTTTGCCCATTATCTCTGACCAATAGAATAATTACCCTTATCTCTTTCCTTCGCCACCAATATAGTTTATTTCCCTCGCTAATTAAATATTGGTGGCAAATCCTCCATCTAATTATTTTTAAAAAACATACATCAACTGGTAACTCCACTTATTTTTGACATATGTCATAGTTCATGGTAAGAGTGCATTAATTTTAGAAACACCTGTGTATGAGAAAAACAGCCATGTCCCCTTCACATACCTTTTACCTTTGCCCTACATTTCAGTATACCCTCATAATGAGGCGGCCTTGTTTGTTCATACACAGTATCATTTAATTAATGAAAGAAAATACAAGCTTCAATGATTCTCAACTCATCAAGGCAAAACACCATGCCAGAAAACATATCATATAAGAGATATCTAACTTATTAAAAGTATTTTTGTAAGAAGTGCATCCTGTGTTTTAATGAGACACACCATATATTTTAGAGATACGTGTCGGCATAAAGGAAATACATCAAGAATATATGTCAAAATACTACTAATTAACAGAAACAGCAAAACACCAGCTGCAAGAATACAAGACACCATTCATATAATAACTGATTAAAAAAGTACATCCTGTATTTCAAGGTTGTATACCATTCTTTGTGTTTTCTGCAGCATCAACACTTTTAGTAACCTCATATGCTCTCTCCTGGCTCACACAAAGGCCTAGAAACTCATATAAGTATTTTGATATATAAAAACACACTAGAAG